>NC_073724.1:78865563-78935563 GCF_023634155.1 Falco peregrinus
ACAAAGTGTAACTAGACAGTTTCTGAGGCCTTACTACAACAGAAAAGATTCTTTGCCTTTCTTAATCTAATTTGGTATCCCAGCTGTACACTTACAGATTATGCTGGGTATTTGCAGTATCTTGTGGACGTCTTTAAATGATCAGTTGGCACAAGGCGACAACTTCCCTGCTGTCACAGGCAGGGTTAGGCAACACAAGGGTTTTAGTAGTGAGATTTTCCTTAAATTTCTTAAAACAAGCTATAATAATGAATCAATGTTCTTTTCATTATTTTAGGTGGCATTTTGGGCATATTTGTCTGCTAATACTGTTTTCTAGCATGCACTGACCGGGCCAAAGTATGTCATTACTATTTGTCTTTATTGGAGTTAACAGTTTTGTGTGGAGTGAAAGGAAGGGCAGACAATATCTTATATTCTCTAATAATTTTCTTTAAAATTACCTTTTGGCTCAGACGATATGACACTGCCCGTTCTTATAACATTTTAGGGTACTTTGTTGGTTGATTGTAGTTGAAACAAAAATCCTCCTTTTTTTTTTTTTTGGTTTTTTTTTTTTTTTTTGTGGAGTGTGCACTTTGAAAATCTACGTAGACAGCTGAAATCATTAATGGAAATTACATTCTTTCTGTTTTGGAAAAAGAGCAGACCAAATGATAACGGGTAACATTGACCAAAAGCAATTACTTTAAAAGGATACTGCTAAGTATCTGAGAAAAATGATTCCTTTGACTAGTTGTTTGTCAGGCCCTGTGTGGTTTTTATTGATTGCTCTTGAATATATAGCTCCCATGATTGAAAACGCTGCTGGTAATGTCCTTCTTTTTATCGTGCTGAGAGTATCTTATTGAGAATAATAAGAAAGAAATTTATACAGAAAACAAACACACATTGGAGCTTTAAATTAGCCAAAAGTGGTCTATAGATTACCTATGATATTAATTTTCTAGCATGTCTCCTTCTCTAAAGTTAGTATTTAGAATTAGATGACAAAAAATCAGGCATTAAGTTAGGTATTGAGTGTTTATTATGTGGTTTGTTTCCCCTCTCTCTGTATCTGATTACTTCTGTGGAGCACTAGAATTCATCTTCTGCTATGAAGTATACTAAGTTTGAAGTGAGTCATAGATAGGAGTTTAGCCAGTACTATTTCTTGTATATGAATACTTCATCTATACAGCTAACTGGTTTTACTCCACAACGGAAGATTTCATCTTAGTATGATTGGTTGGCATCCCAAAATGCCACCAGTCTGTTTAAATGGACACTTGATTAGGATGCTCAAGTGAACAAAGACAGGCACAGGGATACATTTAAGCAGCAGGCTGCAGTTTCATTAACTTAACACTGTAAAGCTTCATAAACAATGAAAATCTTCTCAGATGCCGCAGCTACGAAGGCCCACCAGAGGGTGGAATAAAGTTTGTAGGATTCAGTTTGTTCTAGGATTCAGTTCTTCTTTTCAAAGTCTTTGATTATGCCTCTCTCCTTCCTTCCTACAGCAAGGCAAAAGTTACCAAAGGGAGATGTGTGTACTGTGTGCTTTTTTCAGATGCAAAAGCTTGCCAGCAAAATTCTGTTTCATTCACTGTTGTGATGTGCTTACTAGCAGTCCTCCAAAGCTAAGAAGGAATAGCTAGGGCTTTCCATTACTTCCAAATTTTCCTGTCAATTGAACTAAAACTCCAAGATGCTTTAAAATCCATTAGCTCCAAAGGGAAAAAAATCCTTCATGACTCCAATAGTAATTGTTCAGTCACTCCTGAGGCGTACTTAAGAAAAAAAAAGCCAACCTGACATCTCTGGTTCTGGTTCCCATGCTCCAGTTGCATGGAGGGAGAGTCATGAAGCAGACAGATAAAAAATCTGGACAGAAAAAGACCTAGCCAAGACTTTTAATCAGCAACTGGAAAGTCAGGAAGAATAAGTGATGGAGAGTTTTTGAAAGAAAAATCCATGTCTTTTCCACCTATTAACTGAAGGTCTTAATCTAGTTTTTGACCGCATGGGGTGAAGGTGAGTGATACTATGGATATCATATCTTCTGTCTGCTCCGAAGAACTCACCAAAAACCTTCATTAGACAGCTTTTTAAGGCAATTTCACAAACCTTGTGTCCAGGATAGTTGTATATTAAATCTCTGTTCTCCTCCCCTAAATTGCTTGGTTCTTTTCTCCTTTGCAGACACTTTTATTACATAAGGTCCAACATTTTTCTTAATGATTGAGAAACTAATATCCATCGTTTTGGAATCCATGGAGTATTTATATGGTTCATTCTCGCTTAGGAGTCCCCATTCATTTTGTTTCCAAGGATGTACCACATCAAGACTGTTGCAAATATATAGGATCTTCCAACTGGTTTTATATGCAGATCAGATTAAGCAGTAATTTCTTTATATGAAGGAGAAGGCAGGTAATTTTTTATTTATCCACAAACATGGTTTATCAAGTAATGATGCCATGGATGCCAACAGCAGAATTTATCTTTTTGTGTAGTGCTCTCCAAAACATGCTCTGTCACTTTTGGGTAAAGTATTATGCCATTTGGTACTGCATTCCTTCAAGAACTGCCAAGTAGTCAGTTTATGCTGACTTGGAGCTTAATCACTAAAACTTGATGAGACCACCCTGGCTGTGTGCAGACCCCAGTCAGGTACCTGCGCACCATGGTCCCTATTACCAACCATATCTAATTTCTGGTTCTGCACAAAGCCAGCCTGGATGGCCAGAGGTGAGCTAGGACTTGAGTAAGGAGCTACCTCAGTTCTGATACTGAGTAGATGCTGAGGATCATCCTACAGAATGCAGATAAATGGCCCTGTAGGAATCAGCTTAACTATGGTTAGATTTGTTGGTACAGCAGTGCTAGCCAGGTGTTACAAACGTGGCAAAGAATAATGTATTGCAGTCCATGCATTTTCTGAGATAGTATTTAAATACTCTGGGAAATTGAGAACTGGGTGTGTATACAGTTTGCTACAGTTCTATAGCTTACCTTGTTTTCTGGGACCAAGGAGATCCTTGTTCCTTTCAATATCACAAGCTCTTCCTGGCCTCTTAAAGAAACTGGAACTTTCCCTTTCTGTCTGTCCTCCACAGCCACTTAACTGTTCCTTCAGGACAACACGGTGGAAAAACTTTAAAAAAATGAGATGTCTGGAGGGAATTTCAGGCCTTTATTGGTGTCATCTCATTTGTCCAGATCCCCATGTGCAATGACATGCAAACAGTCCATACCCGGAACATGATGGAAGTCCTGCAAGCTTCTCCAGTTGTTACAACAGGAGAATGCCAGGCTTCTTTCCCCTCTCCCCCCCCCCCCGCCCCCCCCCCCCCCCCAGTAGCCCCTTGAAACCTTCAGCTGTGAAAATGTGTTTTTAAACAGATCTTTAATTAAAAAAAATAATATATCTGAATATACTTCTCCTTTTGTTTTGTGACTGGCAAGCTCTTCTGTCTTACTGCTTTTATCACAGGGGTTGCATGGAGATGTACATAGGACAGGCTAAGACTCTGGGTCATCTGTCTTTTGTTTATCTTTGCATGGAAAAGCTGATTTGCCAAATTAGCAAATATGAATGACTGGGGATGACATTACACTTACTTTATTTGTATTTTCCAATTTTTTTCATGGCCAGTATTATAGATGTGACCTCACCTAGAACTGAATTTTTGTCTCTGACATGCCAACCCCTTTTTCAGTACTGGAATACTCCTTTATGATGTCACCACCCTCTTCCTGTTTTGCTGTGGCAAGATACAGTTTTTCAGTGTTCTGTTTTCCCTTGGTCTCCCTCATCATCCCTTGATAATTATTTTGGAAGAATAGTGTATTTTCCTATTGCAGTAGTGGTCCTGACAGACGTCAGTTTATCAGATGAGGTGTGCAGAGCACAGCCTGGTATTCCGTAGCCACGTAAGTTTCTGCAAAGTGCTGCTTTTGATTTTGAAAGGGATTTTGTTTTGTTTTCATAATCATGTTCACAGCTGTAATACAGCTGTATTGTCTCATGGAGCCAGGAACAAGGACACAAAAAGTTAAAGCTGATGTCCAGCTCATAACCACAGAGATGGAAAACTGAATGAGACTCAAGCAAACTCAATAGCCTGAGAGAGTGGAAAAAGCGGGGCACGGAAAGCTGGAGAGTCCAGATGCAAGTTTTCTTCTGTGCTGGTATCAGGATAGAAAGATGATTTATGCAGAGCTCTTTTAGAGGGCAAGGGTTGTTATAGCCAAATTATCTTGGGAGCACAGAGAAAAATAATTCAGGATTTATTGTTAAAAATAACTATCATTTTTTTGTCAGTGATATTCTCTGCTATGAGTCAGGGCTGAGTATGTTTGTGCGGGAGTGGGAAAGTGGGGATGAAGAGTATTTTAGAGACAATAATGAATTAATGTTGCCATGGATTTTGTGGCTGCTGCTGCAGAATTTTAAGAGTTGTCACCATGGAGTTAGGTCTGTTGTGTGCTGCAGATACTGCAGAGCACCTGTCTTGCAGTGACTTGCAGTGGAGGTTAGCCCTAGGGTGTTTAGGCTTTAGGTAGTAGTGGTAAGAGTAATATTTTGTTTAATAGCTAGAGGCAATAGTCAGACTGTGTTACTGCTTCCATCCAGATGAAAGGGAAGTAATGGTGAAATTAAGCGATAAGTGAAATCTTAGATATGTAAGAAATAGTAGGATGTAATTTATAACGATGCATCTGTAGAAGGATCAGCCTAGACATAAATGGAACCAACAAGCTTTTTCAAAAGTCCATAGTTGAAAATTGTATTCAGTTAAGCAGTGAGAAAACTACCTACCTGTCCCCCAACTAAAAAGCCCTATTAACTCTTTCTTATTTAGGTAGAAATGTTCCATTTCCTATTCAAATGATGAGCAAGGTTTTCTTTATTTAGTCCAGGGAACTCAGTTAATACAGATTTGGGTTGTGTTGTTAGCACTTCGAATGTTATTGCAAGGTGTTGTTCCATTTTTGTGCTGCGACATTATGAAAAATGAAGTGGAAATTAGTAATATATTACCTTTTTTATGGGAAGGAGTGCTGAGAGTAGTATATAGCTTTTTTTTTTTTTTTTAAATGTGCATTTTACTAAATTCAGCTATATTTCTGACTTTTTTGAAGATTCCCCATCCTTCGCAACAGCCATTGACAGTTTATTTTAAACTAGACAAAGGCCATAATGTGAAGGGGTTTTTTTCCGCAATCATAATCCAAAATAAAGAGTTATAGCTGTTAAAAATTGTTCTTAGTGTTATTCAGATCACATAAGACTTCCTTTAATTGGCCCTTAATAAGCTTGGTTTAACTGGGATTTAAAGAAAGAACAGTGGTCATTAACATTAGCCAGATTAAGACTCTGTTAATTACCACTGAAAGATAAAGTAATATGCAAAGATGAGGTCTAAAATATTCTTGCACTTAAGCACCCAAGGAAGTTGAGAATTTTCTTGCGAACTGAAATGAATAAGTCAGTAGCTCTTTCTCTGTAAAGTTTAAGAAAAAAAAGAGAGTGAGAGAAAGAGGAGAGTACAATTACTATATTTAAATACTTTGGCTTAATTAGTACCCTGTATACAGAAACAGTTTCTATTTTGTTTTAATGTTTTTTTCTGTCCCTCAAATGTAATTTATGATTTATTTCAAGTAGTTGATAAATCTTGCATGAATTTATTATTTTTCTGGTCATTAATCTTTTGTATAGACAAACATGTTCCAATAAATTAGTATATTTGTTTATAGGCTTTCTATATTCATATCAATAGACAAATATACATTTAATATGAATATGAATGACTAGTTATACATGAATAAAAAATATAAATGTATCTTGTATGTCCCATTTGTATATATCAATTTTAGTAAAGAGTACTTTTCTTAATGCACAGTAGCAATAGAATCAAAATATTTCAAGTTTTGAACCAAAATGTTAAGAAGATATATCCTTATAATAATGGCATTTTTGTGATGTCAGTATAAATACTATAAAGCATTCCTCAGTTATGACAGTTGCTCAAGTATCAGCATGACATAGTATTTCCACTTTGGAGTGGACTTGTGGTAAATTTGTCATAGTATCCTATCAATCACAGCACTCGTCAGAGGAAAGTTCAAGAAACTGACAACAGGCAGATATAGAATCATCTTCTGTGCATGAATAGTTCCTGACTAGTCTTCATCAGTCAGTGAGTATTTATAATCTAAAATGAGAAGGTTTTAATATCATATAATTGTTTCTTATATTTAATGTAATGAGGGATTTTCCCCAGTACTGCACTAAGTGATAGGTTCTGGTTTAAACAAACTGTTGTTCTCAATTATTTCCATCTGTATGACTATAAATATTTTTAAAACAAGTAATTTAGTTTGTTCCAGAAAGTGATATGTGCTGATATGTTGTATCTCAGTTTCATGGAATATTTTCACATTCTTGTGTAGTGAGAAGGACTAACAGTTGTGCCAAACGTACTGTTACGTATTCTCATATATTAATGATCTTTTTCACTTCCATCTCTCTAAATAGACTGGTGATCTTAATTTAGGAAAGGAACTAGTTATATATTTTCTACATTTTATTTCTAGTCCCTTGTATAATCTTTATTTTTCTTTAAACTGCCTTCACACTGAACAGTTTTTCAACAGCCTGTGTCTATGACATTAATATTTGTAGGAGATAGTCATATTAAAAAATGAAACCGTGATCGATTGGTAGGTCAAATAAATCCACATATTCTATTTAATTCCATTTAGTATTCAAAGTTGGTCATGTTTGTTAGTTTATTACTTTCTTTCTTAAAATTGTTTATTAAAAATACAATTGAAGTACGTATTTTTTAAGGATAGATGCTGCTAAATCACTACAACGTATTATAGTTTTCTGTTTGAAATTTTATGTAATATGTGTTACAGCTGCACTTTTTCAGTTAGCGATCACTAGCAAACCCATCGTATGCCAGTTGTACAGTGGTATTTTCTAAATCAAATAGATAAAATCTGCAGTGTTTCACTAATTTCTAAAGACTGAGTGTATACAATATTTAAAAATGAAGTAAATAAATTAAAAAATTCTTGCATAGTTACAAAAACATACTTAAAATCCTGTCTTTGTATATAAATCCTATAGTTGAAGTACATATATGTATTTTTTTTTTTATTTAGGATGGGGAATCTTCAAAAAAGTCGGAATTTAGTAAAAAAGCTGAATTTAGTAAAATGCAATTTTTTTTTTTTTTTTTTTTAGATGTGGTTCTTATATTTGGAACCCTGAGTTGATGCTTGGCAGATCAGAGGGTTAATCATTAAATCATGTCTTACACTGTACCTTTTGATATATAGAACACCTGCAAATAAAGAACATTTCTCACCCATTCATACAGAAACTGCTACTTGTAGAAGACCTGGGACCATGTGGACATTCTTATCCTCCCAAGGGTGCACCTGACATCTCCTATGCATTCTTTTGTGTACATATTTTAAGTATCAGATGATAACCATGGGCCATAAAATCTGTTGCTTTTAAAATAACAGGAACTGTGTTAACAAAAGAACTTGCCGAACTTATTGTCTCAAATAAAATAATTGAAAAACAGGGCCAAAGAGGAAGAAATATGCTTTAATCGATAGGCTATTTTTACATGTGAATGGAAGTTTGGATCCATTCTACTGGATGAGGTACAAACTTTATTAGTCTAAATGCAGTCAACCTCAATCCTTTGTTAAATGCAGGTTTTCTCTTTGTAGGCTCTGCAATATCTCCCTACTAAACTTCTCATTCATCAGTTCATGCCAAAGCCAGCCAGCGTGTTGTCATTGTTCCCTGAATGCTTGTGCTCAGCGGGCAGCCTTTTCTATGGAGCTGTCTGTATTCTCTAGGGACTACCTCCAGCACTTACATATGGGAATGAGGAAGGAATCAGGATAAGATTTTAGTCTGCAGACCAAGAAAGTTTTAGAGAAACTTTGCATACAGATGCTTATTACTGCTTTTCTGGCACAAGAGATACTGAGAACAATCTTTGCGTGTCAGCTTTGGGAACTAGTTAGTCTGCCCTAAATGCAGAGGCTGTGGCTCAGCAGACTTTTGGGGGATCCAGTGCCAAACAGTTAACCTGCCACTGACCCTACTTTTTCAAATGAGTTTAAGGTATTTTCCAGGATAAAAATAATTGTGTTTTGTCAACTTAAGATTTTCCAAACCATGTGAAGAAGTTTACATGTGTAATTCATGTGTAAAGAAACTTCTCTCCACTCATGCCACAAACTACAGTACAACCAATTGAAAGAGTCTTCACAATCAATTGAAAGATTCTTTGCACTCTACATGGAGCGTTTGGGTAGTGATATATGCATTCATAATAATAAATAAAATTAACAGTGTTTCACTACCATGATGAATGGAATAATCCTTCAAATAGGACAGCGTAGAGACAACTTTTCCTAGGAAGCACAAAATGATGCTGTGGAAAAAAAATATGATTTGGATAACTTAACAACTGCTAAAAAAAATAATCAATGTTTTAAAAAAGAAAGAGAAAAGAAAAGAAAAAAAAAGGCTACCTCAAATGTTCCTCTTTACATTTTCTTCTTTCCAATCTCCATGGTAAATACCTCAAGCACTTGCTAGTGTACTCCCTCAATGAAGAGCAAGGCTGAAATCTGTCACAAATCATACCTAGCTGCCAGAGAAATTCAAATTGCTGTAAGCACAAGTGCCAGGGGAGCTCTTACAGCGATGCTGAAACCATAATGCAACATTCACAACGAGATCATTGCATCATAATCTCCTTCTGAATGTGACTCCCTTTGTGTGTCAGGTGTTTGCATGTCAGAGGGAGAAGAAGAAAGGGGATTGTGAGTTTAGCACAATCTGTTGTTTGAAATTAAAGTGTGGTTTGTTTTTCTTTTAAATATATGTATTTAAAATGACCTCTTTTTATGCAAGATATTCCAAAGGCTTCCAAGTGACCTGCTGCCCTTTAATCCTAGTGCAAAACCCTTTTGTTAGGAATATTCATGTTTTCATTTCAGACCAGCTTGTTACTTGGAATTCTCTCTAAGCCTATAAGCTCACAGAATTTAATATATATTTAAAATTATACTTATTTGCAGTATATGCATCACAATTGTTCTGATTTCCTAAGTGCACAATCAGTATTTAAATAAAGAACATTTGATTCTCAGCTGTATCATCTTTTGAGAAGAGTAAGTTTATGAAAATCCATGGAGAAGGTTTTTTTTTCAAGATTTACAGTGGCATAAGTGAAAGGAGAATCAGGGCCGTATATTACAAAATGTCATTTACATTAATTCAGCATCCATCAGGCCTGCCTTTATTTCATGCAGTCAAGCTCACAAAGTATATGGAGGATTTTTTGTGCTTCTTTTGTTTTTTTGAGAGCTTATCAATATAATTAAGACCTGAATGTATGTCCTTAAAAAAAAAATAATCCCCTAGATACAGTGGATTTAATAGTTGAAAAAAAAGCTGGCAGCAGATTTGTTCAGAAGAGATGTGAGTAAAGTTGAACCTCATGTGAAGGTGGCATCTCTCTGACTTGACTCTGCCATGTGATATGATTATAACTGGTAATTTTGCCTACAAGAATATCTGTTTGATTCACTGTGTATGCAACTGAAAGCCATTTAGAGTTAATGGTCAGAGTAAGACTACGGATGAGAGTACAGATAATTTCACCAAACCCCAGAAACTCACTTCAGTTGTCCTGCATAATTGATTATACTGCTTTTATGATAGGAATAAAATGATTACTACCACCAAAAAAGGGAAAAATAAAAGGTGTTTTGGATCAGCCTTGTTCAACCCATCTAACTTCATGAGATGCTAAAGTTTGGAATCCAGTTGTCTGGGGCTCAAAAGGAGATAGATATCCCTGATGGACAATTACTGCCAATGAAGATGCGAATTGCTATGTACAGCTGACTGCCCACTGTTTGACTATACAGGGAATCTGAGGCGGGTGGTCACTTACACTGAAAATTTCAGTTAAGTCAATCTAGTTCTAAATGCTTTATAACCAGGCTGTATGTCCTGTACCAGAAGAAGAACTGGGCAGGACTGATTTAATATTATCTGTATTATTTATTCTTTAACTGGCAGAATTAAAATAAAATATGAGAAATGGTCAACACATGTATTTTAGAAGAACAAATACGCTTGGATAGACCACTTTCAGACCTGGATCTGAAAAGTAGGATCTTCTAGTAAGAAGTTAAGCACAGAAAGCAGTGAAGGAAAGCTCAGACATATTTGATTTTTTTTAACCTGAAAGGCCCTGAATAATTCCATTTAGTTAGCAGAGAATTTTATTACTGTATCTTCCCTAGATTGCCCTCACTTTGCACCAAGTAGAGCAAGCCCTGTTTTATCCCGAAGGACCAGGTGTAATCCTCCCTTCGTTAAGGCTAAATTCAGCACCTACCCTTGCTTATGCACGGCAATGGGCAAGCAAGGAGCCACTGGAAGTTTCACCAAACTGGGTGGTGTGAGCTCAGAACTAGTTGTCTAGTCCATAGAGCATCACTAAGGAAATATGGACTCAAATGGACTCAGTAACTCAAACCTCGTTTGCCCATCTCCTGTGAAATCATTAACTGGCAGCATGGAAACAAGTTTGAGTTCTAAATACTTTTTGCTCTCTCTGCATTAGCACCACTGTGTTGAACTGAGTAGCACATTTACTGGGAAAGAAAGAGGGAATGATTGTGTGGTTCAATAATTAGCCTGGGCATACTCCAGGGTTCTCATCGAGGTCCTCTTTCTGTGTTTTATCAATGTTTTTCATACACACTATTTAAAATATAAAATGTAGAAATAGACCTTGAAATGCCTCTTTTCTTTGTTTCTAACTTAACAGACTAGATGCCTGTCTTCAGCAGTGGAATTTGTGGGCAGTTTAAGAGTAGTTTAAGTATCTAAGTCCCAAAATACAGTCTTAAAATCCTGCTAATCCCTTTACAAGCCTACAGAGGTCTGGGACTGCACAGCATAGGGGAGTGGAGGTATTTTTCCAAACTTCTGTGTACTGAAGACCCAGGCTGAGAAAGATAACAGTTCTGAGATTTTTTTTGTCCTTGATATTTCTGTTCTGTCTAGCTTAGGCACTCCATGCCCCTCCCCCCCTTGAATTCTGGGGACTCTCCTTCTTCCTGTCCATTGTGTTGAAGATCTGAGTTGCCTTCAATTCTTTCATGTCAGCCAGCTAAAAGTTAGAGATTGTGGTATATCTGTGCATTTTCTTGTACCTAAGCATAAATGCTAAAGAGCAATGTTGGAGAGAAGAGAGAAAGAGAATAAATAGTACTTCATGCTACTGAAACTGCGTAGGGAATTTAGGTAGGCAGAATGCAATTATGCATTTGGAATATAGCCAGGACATATGGGTTAACACATGTACTCCTGTGAAAAGTGCCATGGGATATTTAATGACTGTAAGTTGTCAGAACTCGGTTTTACATCTCATCTGAAAGACAGCACCACCAGCAGCATGATGTCCCTTCACACCATGCTGGGGCAGTTCCTCAGTATGGACTCAAAGGGAGCAAGTGGTGTCTTCTGAATCACCACTTCCATTTCTTGCTGCAGCGGGGCTTTATTGAAAGATAAGTATTAAAACACTAATCAAGCCCAGCTTTTTTAGATAATAAGGTCCAACAAGTTTGCTATCCAAATTTGAATATGAGTACAATTGCCTCTGCCAGAAGTGGCTTGCTGTAAGATGACACTTCACCAAACATTTTTGGAGTGCATGGTGTTACCCTTCTGGGCTGGCCACCTTTGGAGAATCTCTGATGAGTGGAAACATTTTGCTCAAAGTAAAACAGTATGAGTGTGTAGTAAAAAGATAGCAAGTTTAGCAAAAGCTTAAGAGGACTTTATTTTATCATATTATGGCATGATAAATAATAATAATAAAGGTGTCAGCTACTGTGTATTGTAGAAACATGGAGAATCTACTATGAAACTGTTATGAAGGATGGTTTAGGTCTGTTACATATTTAATCTCTTTATCTCAATGCTACTTCAGTGGCACTCAAGCCTAAGAACAGGCATCTAACTTTTATTGGAATGTTATGAACTTTAGCAGTCCTAACTGTAACTGGACTGCCAAAAAAGTCTATTATATTATAAATTGGATGGGTGTGATGCCAGTAATTCTTGAAATGTACCCCAGCCAGCCTGTCCTGTTGATCTGGGACCTGGTGGAGTCATCTTCCTGTAGGATTTTAATAGCAGATAATGTTTGTTTTTTATTTTTTAGCAAGGGATGCTCACAATTTTACTTTGTGCCCTTAATTGATGTGCTTAATTAATGAGGATGTATGACAGAAGACAGTTTACCCCCATTTTATGAAGCTGGAGCATTCAGCATGATCTATATTAGTAGCTTTTACTATGTTGGTCTGCCGATGGGAGCTTCTTTTCAGGACAAGTGGTAAAAGGCTGGATTCCACAGATAAAACAGCTTTGGTGATTCTTGAGTAAATAAATACATTCAGTTCCTGTATTACACCATTTTTAGGCAGCTTGTTCCCTTCCTGCAGAGCATTAATGCAGTTTGTCTTTGCAGTTGAGACTTTATTTCGATGTGGTGATTGACTGGAGTTTGCCAATCATTTGTTCAGCTGTGTAAGCCCCACTAATTTCCCAAAGTTAATTGTAACAGTGTGTATGGTTGAGATAATGGAGCTGGTTGCCATACTCAGATATAATTCTGCAGACAAATTCTTGACGCAAAAATCATAAAACTGCAGTGTGAAAGGAACTCCTTTTAAAGACAAGTGTCTTTACATATTGTAAAGTCTTTGCTGTTGTATATGTTTATTTCAGTTTTGGTATAAAAGAGGCTGTCCCACCCACTTTCTCTAGAAAAGATATGATAGTATAATTGTTATACACTTGGAATAATTAATTTCTTGCTTCCAACTATGACAACAGCTGAAACAATATATATATATATATATATAAAAAAGAGAGAGGGAAAGGTTTATCTATAAAATTCCAAAACCAATGATACATCCAGCATGAGAGGTAGTTAAGAATCCATATATTCTTAAAATTTCTTAGGGCACCAGTTGTTTCTGTGTTGTCATCTTTTCTTGAAAATACTCTGTAAAGGAATAAAAATGAATGCTTTACATATGAAAGGTTCTACTATATATGCAACTGCAAGCTAGATATAACAATACTTGAAAATGCTAGAAGGAATCTTATTTAAAATTTTAGGATTCTGCATTATAACCGAAGGAGAATAAATGAAAAATCTATAATGTTTCTTAAATATTCTGCAAGCTATGGAATATGCTGTGAGCCTTACCACACCAGCGCTAGCAAAAAAGTTGCAGTTTTGGTATGCTTCATTAACTGTTTGCATACAAGACAAAAGAGCTTTCTGATGAAGTGTAAAACCAACTTGGGACCAATTTTCCACAACATAAATTCAACATTCATTCCATCCCCTGATATTCTTAGATTCAAACAGCTAGGGAGGTTTTATGTCTTATCTTTTATCAATAATTATTTTTAATTCTTCAATTTTAGATTATTCAGCCAAATGTAATAAGCTCAGAGTTGATTTCATACTGTGATGATTGCTGTTAAAGACATGTTACTTTCTAGAGTACTGTGATTAGTCTCGTTATACATGTTTTTAACCAGTTATTTGAAATTCTGTATTGTCATAGATAGCTCTTACTAGAGCTATTTTTCTCAAGATTTATAATTGAGCAGATGCATTTTATTCAGGCATCTATCCCTTCAAAGTTGAATTTAAGATCACACATTTTAAAACCTTTATTTATTTTTCTTTTCATTTGTAGTGAACTGCTTGTGTGGTAATAATGTATATTTTAGTGAAGTAGAAAGTGCCGGTTTAGATTTGCTACTACACATCTGTGAAAAGTGACTTATCATCATAATGTAATTAGTGCTTCTGCATCTAACAATTCCAATTTGTGTTTTCTGAATTCTGCTTTAGTGGTGTGGATTTTTGTATTGAAGCTTGATTGATGATGGACTATCTTTATATCTTACTATAAAGTACCATGTATTTACTGAATGAAGTTTATTTTACTTTTATTATAGAACAGTTTAGCTACTCAAAGGAGTCACTAGACTCCTCTTCAGTGAGGTGAGAGGGTACCCAGCAAATTTATGTTGCATTATTTTATACAAAATAATCAGAATTACAGGAGTTGTGCTTGACATGAAAGTTAGCAAGTTGTCCTAAATCACTTCCAGCTTGGTGACTAATCTCCTCAGGAAGGTGGTAAAGGTAGGCAGTAGAAGAAAGGGAAATACTGCAATGTCAGTTCAGTTCCATGATCTGTAGGTTCATTTTTAGTTTCAAAGTAGTTTGCTTGTGGTAGAGAAATTGGACTGACAGTCATGTGGAAGTTTGGTAGTAAGGGAAGAGCAAAGCATGCTGTTGGTGGACTCCTACTTGCAGAGGCTACTCTGTGGGCTTCTTGAGAGATCCCACTCTAATCCTGATTAATCCTTCATAATAAATACGAATCTGTATCCCAGTTATTCTAGGTATGAGTCTGGTATGTGGATTGGTACTTATTAGAAGTATTAGAAGGCTGTGTTTCTGTCCTCTTTCCACAATTGCCTTTTTAAGCTACACCTGTACTAATAAATGCAGCAGGACCTATACATGAGCTTGAGGGCTGCTGTAGAATCACTCGTACTGTTCCTGCATTTCAAATAAACACAAGCTAATTTAAAACAAAATGGAGCAAATGGTGTTTTTAGGTAGTGTCAGATATTTCCTCATTGTTAAGATCTGTTTTCTAGCCCTTCCTTAATCACATTGAGGGAAAAAACCTAGAAAACACTGGAAAGCAGTTCTTTATCTTTTTAGTGTGGTGGGGTTTTTTTGTGTTTGTTTTTTTGTTTGTTTGTTGTTTTTTTTTTCCTCTACAGTTACTGTTAAGTCTAGTTCCTGTGTTTTGGGAAATGTTCAGGTAGATAAGGAGGGGGACAAATTTCATCCTAGAGCTGGAGGTGCTGATGGACATGTGGAAAGGATACTGAAGAAACTGGGTACTGAGATCGGAAGAAACTGAGTATAATTACCTAATATGCTATATTCGACCCCACGTACAGCCTCACATATGTATTGAATTAAAGTAAATTTGATGCTGAATACAACCACTGAATAAATGTTTTAGAACCTATTAAGTATGTCATTCTGTTTGAGTTTTGCACTAATATCTTTCCACATGTTTAAACCCATCACATTTTTTTTTCAAATACTGCGTTCGGTCCTTTACTATGTTTGTGTTAAGCGTAGGGACTGTTAGCACGTCTGAAGTAACATCTGCTCTGTCTTTTTGTTGTTGGGTTCATGGTATAATTAGCTCTATATTTCACCAAATACAATTTTGCTCCCATGGCGGATGGAGCAGCATGAAGAAAACATAAATAATTGCAGATTAGAGAAACAGAAGGCAAAGTGGGTGTAGGTGGCTTTGATGAAAAAAAGGGTTAAGGAGAATAGAAGGTCAACTCATTATAGGACATAACATTGTTAAGATTATACTTGAGTGTACTCAGTTTGTCACATCCAATGTATATAATTTTCTTTAACTCTACCTAGTTTTGCTAACAAGAAAGGTGTTTTAAAAATAGAAATGTTATTCTAAGTTATGTGTATTTAAAAATCCTAAATTATGTGTAAGATTGAATGAGCAAGCACTCAGACTAAGGTATGATGTTTTAATTAGTTTAAGGTTACAAAGTATAAATCACACTTCTTCTGGACAATGCTATGAGGGTTATCTAAAGAGAGTCTTTTTAGGTGAGCATTACGCAGATTGCTAAGCAGATTTGTACTGTCTGACAATTCACTGTTATTAAATGTGCTTCCAGCAAGAAAGACATCAGCAACTTGATTCAGTACAGGTACCTTGTACCATTTGGAATGCCCTTGGGCATCCCGCTTGGCTTCCAGCTTCCACTCCTGAATGGCAGAGATCATATGCAGCTAGGTGCTCTGTCATATTAGCAGGGCCTGTGGGGATACATCAGGTATCACAGGGCAACTGAAATGACAGCAGTTTCCTGTATGCAGGCAACTGAATAGACCTCCAGTGTTTGCAGTTGCCTGTGCAACATAGTTTCCCGGTCACTGGGAAGAATATTGTCATTAATAAGACAGCAAAAAGGGATGTTTTCCAAAATAGGACTAATATTTCAAAATTTATTGCTTGCTTTAATGTATGCACGTATAAATGCTACTTTAAAAGATTTTCCTTTCTATAATGTCCAGAATTAATAATGTGATTGGTGCAGCTAATGATCAGTTTTTAGATAATGATACGATTATATGATGTCTCATCCGTTTTAAAGTTATTTTAGTCATCGTTCTCAGCCTTGTCTAAATAGAACCATAAATCATGGCGGTTATGACTTGGCATAACGGATTTTTCTAGCAGTACTCATGACTGATCATATTCTGTCCGTGATGCAGAACATCCCAAGTTTGTACCAACAAACATCTCTGCTAACAATGTGATACATTTCCCTTCTTTGTCTCTCTTACTATTAAGTATCAGAAACTTTCCAGTTACCTCATCTGAATAAAGAGAAATCCCGGTTTTTAAATAGTTCCCCACAAGAGGTAGCCCAGCCAACTTCACAGAATTTTCTTCTGGAACTTCATGGGTGCATTGCAGTTGTGTTCTGCTAATACTGATTTTCGTCCAGCTTCCTTGGAATTGCTGAAGAACATAGGGAAAGAGCTGTACTTGGCTTTCCCTTCAGCATATTCTACCAGCTTCACTGCTGGAGGAAACTGTGTAGTTTCTTACTCGGTGTTGAAGGGGTTTGTGGTGCTACAAAGGTACTGTGGAGTTTGGAAGATAAATAATTTCCTGCATTCACAGCACTGTCACTCTTATGATCCCTCTCTTTTTCAACAAAGGCTTTTTGAGTTTTCATTTTTTTTGTTTGTGAATCTGCTGTGTCTTGCACATTTGGTTTCAGGTATGCAGCTCGATAGACATTACAATGCTTTTTCTATAAGCAACAATAGCCTAGTGTTTTTAATCAATGTATAAAACCATAGTATTAAATTCTCATTGATATACAAAATAAATCATCTTTAAATTACTTTATTATTTATAGCTTAGACACACACATAAAGGATTTGCAACTTTCTCTTCTTGACATTTTTTCTTGTACTATTTGCCTATTCCCACTTAATTAAACTTTCTTCCTTTGAAATCTTTATATATATAGTATATATATATTTATTTATATATATATTTATATATATTGTATATATATAAGATGGTGTAGGCAAATATATATATATATATAAATAATACCAGTTATGCCCAGACTCTGGGGTAGGAGATAAATTGAAATTTGAACATTATAGCAGGTCATGCTAAGGTAAGAAACATAAGGTTTAACATCTAAGATTAAATCGTCATGACGTACAATGATCTCAGTTGTCACTACATTTGTGTAGGCAGCTGTGTTAGAGTTAACTGTTTCTGGTATCGTTACAATACTGGTCATTGTAATCTTCAAAGAATAGTATGGAACAAGTAATAGCACTACTGCTACGGGTGCAGAAAATGTAATTTTCCTCTTTTGCTTTCAGACTACAAACAATAAATCATTTTCTTGAAGAGATAATAAAGCATCAACTGGGTGCTGGTTTAATTCATATCAGGGGAGATCTTTGGTAGCTTTCTAAAACAAAGTAATTAGAGAAGGAGTTCTTTTATGAAAAAAACTAGATAGATTATTTTTGTATATCTCTTGTGTTCTTACAGGTGTTAATCAGAGTAGAGTAATAAAAGATTGTATTCTACTTCCATTTTACATCTGAGACATAAAAGTTATATATCATCTACAACAATTACAAAACACATAAAGAAAAATCCCAAGTGCAACAAGAATTTAGACATAGATGACTTCATTGTACTGATGGAGATTACGGTTGTTTAGTGGGAAAAGAAAATAATAGGAAACATAGCAAATAAATGAAAGAAAAGGATGTCTTGGGGGAGGGGAATAGGGAAATGTTTCCTTAATAAAGTCAACATACAGAAATAAAACCAACATCTGCTCCTCGTTTCTCTATTTGATTTCACTTTTAATTACAGAACTTCATAGTTAAGGCAATTTTAGTAGATCTTTACTTTTTCCTTTATTGTGGTTGAAGCTACTGACCAAACTCCAGAGGCACTGAGCATGTGTTTGTGCTCTTTCTTGGGACTTTGAGTAATAGTGCTCAATGATGGAACCCATTTACCTTTTGAAAGCATGTCTCCTGGGGCTTCCTGGCTTTTGTGTTCCCCAGCTGGTGAGCTTCAACTCAGTGGCTCCTGAGTTGGCTTGAGTGGACAGGGGGAGTTACGGAAGGAGTTTAACACCTCGGGTTTCTCTGTCACCCTCTGAGTGCCTTTAGGTTTTTTCACGTTTTAAGTGGTTCTTTTAGGCTTTTATTAATGGGGGAAGCTATGTTTATGCAATGTGGACAGAGATGGGGAGAACTAGAGGAGATTCAGCCAGGGCTTAACTGGGTTCTTTTGTGGTCACAAGTAGCAAATTTGCACTACCCAGAGAAACCACCTTTAACATATGATTAATTGTTCTGTCAAGAAAAGATAGATATATTACTGGCTTCACAAAATAGTATTGTAATACGGCTTCGATTTGACATACTAAGTGATTAATGGATAGGTGAGTTTTGTTGGTATGTCAGCCAAAAATAATTGTACCATGGACACTGTTGGGGTATGACTGCAGTGATTTGAACAAGTGAAAGTGCACCTGTTTTAGGGTTCTATATAGTTAAGAAATTTATCTTGAGCAGGTGGAGAGCAGTGTTCCTGCAGTTTTTCCATGCAAGGGTATCAGCGCAAAGCTGCATACACTAAGGACTTTTAAATGTATTAAATTTTGATAATTAGGGAGAGTTCTTTACAATCATAAACTCTTTGTAAGAAGTGAATTTCACCCAATAGCCTTTTGCAAAATCCCCAAAATTATATTTATAATGTTCTATATTTATGAGCAATTTATCCCCCACATCACATACAAAATTGCTATGTGGATTGTTGAAAAAGTATTTGTACCATATTGCCCTTTCATATTTCATAAGTGATGAATTTACTTCATTGTAAATAAAAAAAATACTGGCAGAGTCTTCAATATTTTCATTTTTCATTACCCTAAATAATCTATACGTTAATATTTGCAATATACATGCTTCAATTCTTAATCAAAGCTCTTTGGGATATCAGCTTCTCAAGCATCTCTGTTCTCCATACTATACACGATCCTTGGGCCCAGGTGTTGCACTGACTCCACTTTTCAGCGTTGTGCTCAGAGTAGCAGAGATGGTGTAGGAAAGAATCTAGGCTTTACCAGACTGGCACAAATCACTTTTGCCCTTTGATATAATTAGATTCAGGGACATTATAATCTGCTTCTTTAGGGCCACACTATGACACCTGTCCTATGCAAGCTTTCTAAATTATGTTGTTGTGATTGCTTTTGATAAGCCAACTGTAGTCACTGGCCAAAGCAATGTGTTGAATTACTTAGGATTACTAAAGAGCATCTTCTCATCATACGTGCTGTAGAGTCAGCTGTTCCAAGAAGTGATTTTTATGGTTTTGAGAAGTTGCCTCACTAAACCTTGACCCAGTGTGCTATATAACTAACTGATTTACATGGAAGTTCTGGAGGTTACTTCTCACTACTCATGTATTACACATGGGTTAGTTGCCTTTTTGATCTCCATTAATACTGTGCACTCAGAGATGTTCCTCAACTTTATGATTGGGGTTTTTATCCATTTATAACTTATTGTATGTTCCTATTCTATCAAAATAACTCCCTCACTGTATCATATTGTACACATCTTACAGAAAAATATCACTGAATTGGATCACATGGTCAAAACAAGTTTACCTCTCAGTATGTTTAATCATTCGAAGTATATTACTATAACATGTTTTAATCCTTATGTTTATGCCTGTCTCATGAAGTGACCTTTTAGGTAGTGAAAAACAATCGTTTTTTTTCTGCTGCTCGTGGAAGGCAGGTATTATAGAAAGTTTCCTACCCCACTTACGTTGCTTCTCTAACTGGAAGATTAGCACAGTCACTTTTCATGGCGTTCTGGTTTGCAGTGGTATTTAATGTTGCCCTGGAAAGTCTTGTCTGGCAGCCATGGATACCAGCTTCTGTAACCATTAGTTGTATGAGGTAGGTGTATGTTGCATCTTGGCTACCAGGTGAATAGAAATGCATTCTGCTTGCTCTGTGGCTAACTGAGCCATCTCTCCCTGCCTCACTTCTTCCGAATATTCTATTTTAATTGGTTATTATGGGTTATTTAATTAATGATTGAGTCCCAAACTCACCCATGTTTCATCTTTCATCTTTAATTTAGAAGTTTGGATTTGTATTTATTTGTTCGATGAATTTGCATTGTTTTAACTCACCGACAATTAATTGGACAGCCTAGGTCAAACTCCTGGCAGTGTTTTTTTCCCTGCATGATCTCATTCTTACTCACTGTCTGAGGCCTCTTTCAGCCTGATCATGGAGGGAAAGGTATGCCCTCCAGCATGACATAAAGCCCCAACCATTTCAAGATGGCTGTTTGAGACTGAATGTGGAAGATTTCAGCAGATGGCTTCTAATTACTTGAGATATGCCAAAGTGCTGTAAGGAGTGTTTCTGTCTTCAAACCTAAGGGGTAGCTGTACCTGACACAATGTGAATGGCATGTGCATTAATGTACCCATGTCAGCGTTTATTCCATCTACGGTTTCTGCCATGAGCTTTATCACAGATAATGGTCTATGATATGAATGGAACTTCCTTGAGTACTGTGGTAATAGGGCTATAACTAATAAACCTATTAGAGAAAGTAGAAGAAAATCCTACACTTTTTAATGAAAAGTAGAAATAAAGAGACAATCTATATTCATACTCATTTTATCAAGAAAGCTATGGAAACTTTGTATTAAAAATATCATTTTGACCTTTTAGTTGAGTTTATAGGCAAGTCCTTTTTTATGATCGCAAGCAAATTTATTATTTTTTCTAAAGATGCAGGGAAATTACTGTTACATTAGTTGCATTAAATGAGAATTTTGAAAGAGAGATGTCATACTCACCTTACTCACACTGTTAGTCTCAGCAAGGTCAAGGGACTAATTGTGGACCCAGCCTGCCCTAAGCCAGTTGCAGTACATAATTGCATGCTGCCCTGGGAGCAGCATAAGAAGGAAATTGTGACTTGAAGCGATTCTGTCTGGTATTCTAGGGGGTAGGGTCAAAACTGGCCTCAGTGTCTGCTCCCTCCCTTCCCCTACCGGTGGGTGGTGAGTCTGTAGAACTCATTTCCCCTCCTGGGCTGCCATCTGTGATACGATAAACTGATTCACAGAAGAGAAATTCAGAGTTTCTTTCGGAAGGTTTGTGTATCAAACCGTTCTGACCTACATATTCATTTACATCTCTGTTCACATTGTTTGGTTTATGTGCTGAAATAAAAGTAAGAGTTTCATATGATAACATGCAGATTTTTTTCCTCCATACAAGCGTTTTTGTTTTGTATTGTTTTTAAACTTCCATGTAGGGTCTTATGTTAATCAAGTAGTAAACTTCCCCCTGCCCTTTTTGGTGCTTGATATACTAGTGATTTAAGACAGCATGAACCATTTTTCTAAGCAGCTTCTTTAGCCACAGAAAATGGTCACCAGCTAGAGCTACTTACACAAGGCATTCCAAATTCCTATGAGTTGAGTGGTGTATATTTTGGAGTGCTTTAACCTCCTCACTTGAATTAAGAACTCCCTTTAATTTCAGCCTCTTCCAGGAACGTATCCATTTCCCTGGGAGAAAACTAGCAGTTTCATCTAGTAGTAGCTTGTACTGTCAAAAAGGTGTATTAGCGGAGGCAGAATCTAGATTCCTGTATGTGACTGTGAGCAGTGCGTCACCCCTGATCTCTTGGCAGTCTACAAGTGGAGGATTTGAAGCTTTTAGTTGCAGTGCATTCCCTTTCACCACAATAGAGATTTCTTTGAAAGTAAACGCTTTTATTTCTGAGTATTTAAAAAATAGAGCATTTGCCCTGTTTAACATTGTCAGTGACTTAGTTTATGCCACTTTAGCAAAATATAATGCAGGTTTCTCCCCCTCCCCCCCCCCTCCGCCCCCAGCCCCCACCCCTCAGATTCAAGTAACACTGGAATTCACTTCCCTTTCCTCTTGTTACAGTAAATAAAAAAATAATCTCTCTTAAAATGGTTCTATACAAATCTGAAATAAAAAAGGAAATTACAGATTCTCCCACTGTAATTCAGCTTTTTAACCAGAATAAATACTGGTAATAACATCAGGCATAATTGAAACCGGCACAGCGAATTTCCCTTTGAGGAACAGTATACAGTTATTATTGCTTAAACACTTCAGAGGAAACACGAAGTTACATGGTTTTTCTTGCTTAATACACGGAGAGGTTTGTAGTCAAAGACTTGGGTTTTTTTCTTTCTGTTGCCTGCCTTCTCAGGTCTGTTAAATGATGCAATTTGGTGGTCTTCTTAGGCAGTGGTAACAGAAACAAAGGTTCTTTACTAAGAATTTCAAATAATCATGTAATGTCATCATTTCACTAGTGTTTTATTTCAAAAAGCACTATTAAAATAATACTGAAGTAGACCATTTCAGCCATATTCTAGTGCCTGTCTAGGCAGTATGGGTATTGATTACTATATGCTTATTCATAAATTATTTATATTAATAATATTGCATTTACTTGAATCATAAAATCCTCTGCAATAAAATAGTTTGACCAGGGCTCATTGCACTCTGATTTCCACAATTAGAAGTCTGCATTTTATTTTTCTTACAGACATTCTGTACTCACATTGCTGGAGCCCTTCTGTACTCTGTGTCAAAGAAATGTATATGCTTATTAATGAAAACCTGTAATTTAGGTTTAGTGTTTTATTTCTGTATGTTTATATTTACTTTAAATGTTCAGTAACAAAGATACAGCTCCATAATATAAATAACAGCTCAGTAATACCAATAGTTACAAATTTTAGTAACTAGTAGGAATAGTGAAATTTACTTTTATCAGATGACCCATGAACAATCCACTCTGCACCACTTAGGTGTTACTTAGACTTTTGATTAAAATCTTGATGTCCCCTGGGAGGAAAGGCAGTATAAATACATGCATAACAAATGTGGTCCTTGAACTTTTATACATCTGTGTACATTGATACATGCCAAACATAAATTTATTCACCTTCAGGCTGCTGCAGAGACTCTTAGATTGTATAGTCTACAGAGGTTACATAGGAAGACCTTTTTCTTACCCAACTCCCAGACCAGCTCTTCAAGAGGCTATGCTTTGCTGGAGAACACAGTGCTGGTGGCATGTTTTGAGCTTGCCTCTCTCTGGCTGTGGGGGAAGAGCCCACTGAGCCTCCGATGTGGCCTTTCTGCATCCCATGAAGCAAATCTGTCCCTGTGCATGCTGCTTGTTGTACAGGTAGTTTGGGTAAGGGCAAGAAAAAATTCAGCAAGGTCTTCCTTTTCTCTGTCATTTATCAGGAAATAGGAGCAACCTTTTGACCTCCCTTAACTATCTCAGCAGTCAGCGTATTTATATAAATAAGTATAGAGTCTGGGGCAGGTACAGAACAGTTGCAAGTCATTTGCCTGAAAATTTTTTGACACCATGGTGATTGGAATCTCCTGCTTTCTTAAGGTTTAGGATAAAGCTTCACAACAATGTAAAACTTAGTCAACAAGGTGTTTAGATGTGACAGAGCTAAACCCAGGATAAATGTCCAGCTGCACCCCATAAGCAAGTTCCTGTCAGGGCTGGAAGTGCAGCCATGCCTGAGGAGGTGTCCCTCAGCCCAGGGATGCTTGCCAGGCTGCAGGGGCACCCACCCAGCCTGGGTATTACGGCACACCTCAGGAGGGAATGGGTATTTTTCTTCTCTTTAATCTAAACTGAGATGCTGAAATCATCACATATTTGTAGCAGATATTTTTAAGAAGTATGAATGATATCAGGATTAGTGATAGAATTGAAAGAATTGACGACACTGTAGATGGCATAAAGAATTATTTCAAGCTACCTTTAGAAATGTAATGCATTGAACAAGAAATTTATCAGGAATAGATTTTTCTCAAGTGTCAGCCACATCAGCTGGCACTTGCAGCGTACTTTTTGTGCAAGTCATACTGTAAACTGAAATGCAAAGTACATATGGGTAGGAAATCCTTTTCCTGTGAATTGTCCAATCAGTCTTGCATTGTTTGAAATTACCATCGCCGCATACTTATCTTTTCATTTTGTATAGGAAGATTGTGAAACTTTGAAGAAGCAGCCATTAAATCTTTATTTTCTGTTAGTTTTATCTGTGTGCTAGTATTATTTTTTTTTTTTGCAGTTCAATACCGAAGTGAGTCGTGGGTCTTTTCTGCTAGTTAAGTATTTGTGAATATTACCAGAAAGAAGTGATGATGTCTAATAAGTTTGGTTTTATGTAAGTGCTGTTCTAAATTAACTAAAGAGTAGGATAAAAGGTCATGAATTACCTTTAGCAGTATCTGCAAATATAACCCATTCTGCAGTTTCTGTGTGTAGCAGGCATCTATACTCGGAGACTAAGTGGTGAATAAGAGTCTGACTATCAAAAAGCAGTTGCTGGGATCTAAGTCACAATCAATCTCTGTACTGATAGTTTTGTATTTGAGTAGTAACTTGAACCTTATTTGCCATAACATAGCTACGTGCAATAATAAATACCTTTGCAATTAATTCTTATTTTAATTCTAAGTAATTGCATCTAGCAGATGCTTTGATGCACAGAAGTATCATATAATCCATGTAATTATAGTTTGTGTCTATTCATTTATTAGCTACATTTACAAGCAAAAAGTAGGTTTGTATTTTTTCAAAATATATGCTTAGTAAGCACTAAATCTAAGACTTATAAAAACTTTATCAATATGTTCTAATTAATATTTGCTCTTTTCCTTAAGCTATTATAAGGATACTTAATGCACAGCCTAAAATTAGAGTTGACAATTGCAAATACAATCCAACCAACATAGTAATAAAATCAATACTTACATTTCCCTTGGGGCCACTATTTACTGTTTGCTGTGCCATTTCCTTAATGGAATGGCAGTTATGTTTGCAGAAACCTTGTAACTACAATTTTTATATTTTAACTAAAAGCAGCTTTCCTGAAGTGGTATGATTAAAAAAGAATCTGGAGTTGCTTTCAGAAAATTGCTGTAAACATTTTGCGGCTAGTTTTAACAAAGACTAAAAAGGAGCATCTTTTCATAGTAAATGTCACTGAATTCTAACATGAATTATTTGTAATGTCTAAACTCCTTTCATTTGCATTGCAGTAGACATTTGCCTTAGTCTTGAAATACTTCCTTGATTAGTTTTTACTTTCATTTACTTGGTTCAAATTATTCTTAATCACTGGAAACTCATTCCTGTGTGGAGGTCTGCAATGTACAAAGTGTACAAGGGAGTCTGGCAGTTTATTTGACTTAGCAAATTAAAATAATGGAGGAAAGTATGATCTTCAAGATGAGTCATCACAGCTGTTGCACAGATCTAATTCTAGTCTTTTGACTTGGTGCTTCTTTCACTGAAGTTTGTCATTATCTGGCAGGGCAGCAAATGTTTCTGTGCCTTGGAATAAACTGTATAGTGCAGAAAGCTAATCCTAAACTACTTTCACTGCTATTCTGCAACTATTATTTGAATAGTATTCATATAAGCAGTTCACTTGTAGTCTGCCTCACTGTCTATTTATATTCACTGTAAGCACACTGCATGTTAGGAATACTTGAATATCCATTCATATGACATTTCAGGATCTGCTTTTGTTCCATTTGTGACGATATGCCAAAATTGCAAGATATGGCATACAAAAGAAATTTTGAAATATATTCATTTGAAAGCACTGGAATTTGAAATGCTTTGTTTTAATGATGTGGAAAGTATACATATATTGAAAAGTATCTAAGATATATCTAATATATCTATAAATGTGTAATATGCTACAAGATTCAGAATCATAAAATCATTTAGGTTGGAAAAGACCTTTAAGATCATCAAGTCCAACCATTAACCTAGCACTGCCAAGTCCAGCACAGTATAAGCCAATACATTAATTGAAAAAGGTATTTCAAAAAATTTCTGCAAATTAAGATCACATAAAATGAAACTGCTGTGCAACACTAGCAGTTTAAAGATAATGTATCTTATGAAAGTCTAACACTTAATTATGTAAAATGAAATAAGCATGAAAATTATAATTGAACTGTAGTCCTGATACATTCATAGAACAACCCAAAATATGCTGAACTGAACTAAAAACATACTAGAACAAAATGGAAGTTCAGGACAAGGTACTTCAGTTCTGAATGTTTTTATAACTTTTACATTACAAATGTTACTTAAATTGCAATGTTCCTAGTAACTTCTCTGTTAGGATGCTTTTAAAAATCATGTTGGATCTCACCTGTTACACATATATATATAAGAAGATGCATATATGTATACATAGCACAGTTTGTGTATAGGCTGTGTCTTCAGTAATCACTGTTAGAAATTTGTAAAATTTTAAGCTGAAATTTTTATCTAAAATATCTCTCTTTCATGTCTACCCTCAGGCTGTTATTAATTGTTCTAGGTTTCAACAGCAGCAATGATTCAGCTTCTACAAAGAATGAGTCAGGAGAGACTAGGAATATATTTCAATATTCAAATATTTTCGTTTGGTTTAATGCTTCTAGAGCTTTGGAGAAAGGAGTTAAAATTTGCCATTAATGTGATACTGAAATACCTGGTCCTGGTCACTTGAAAATAATTCTGAATTTTGCTAAAATAGAAATTTCTGCAATTGTGTTTCATATGCCCATTAGACTTGTTTAGAAACTTTGTGATCTCCTGCAGCTGCACTGCCATGGTCCACACACACAAGTCTCCATGATCCTGCTAAACCTGATCACCAGTTTTGGAAGAAAAGAACATTATTTTGGAACTGCTAACTGTTGTTGGCTAAATTATATTGGTACTAGCATTTTCAGCACTTTATGGCTGTTACCATGGAAGAGTGTCTCACATTGGGTTTTTTTGGTTGTTCTTTTTTTTTAATATTATTTGGCAGGTGTAATTCCCTGCACTTTACTAATACAATGCTTTATAACATCCTTCAAGGATGCTGTATTTCTTGACAAACTCACTAGGTTGTCCAGAAGAGGTTACTAAGATCAATCTGACTTCCACACATACCAGTGAAAAACTTTGTGTTAATCTGATGGAAGCTAGATTAATCCCATTGTCATTAAACAAAACAACCAACAAACAAAAACCCTATGTGCTTGAAAGTTTCACCAAATATGCTTTAATTCTTTGAGTCTTAGAATTTATTTTATGCAAACCCACAGTACTTAGTGGCATCAGCAAACTTCATTTTCATTAATATTTGGCTGAAGTAATTGTGTGAACAGAATCCTAGACCCATTCAAGGAAACATATTTTGAAACAGGATATTGAAAATAAAGTCCATAGGACAACAAAAGTCAGTTTACGTGCTGATGTCAGCATTTGTGTGTGGTGATAAGGCCAAGCTCTTTTCATGATAAAGATAAATTCATATCCAAATCTTTAATAAAAAACAAAACTGATGTTAGCTTTTCACATTAAAGTCAGAAGCGTCTGTAACTCTTCCCAGAGACTCAATTGTTAGGAACAAAAGTTATGTCCTGTTAGGAAAAAAAAATTAATCACTCAAGTTATTACGTAGGGTGTACTGTGTATTCCAGGCTCAAGGTTTATACTGAAACCTTTGAAGAGGCTGCCCATACCTACCAAATGTTGTAATTGATACAGAATCACTGCTATACAACAGCTGCAATAACAAGGTGCTGCTGCCTTTACTTTAATCTACCTTTCTTTCTGCAGTTTATTATGTTTTGAATTTATTCTTTTGTAGATCTGTGAGCTATCTTTCTTATGGAAATTAATCTTTTTAAAAGATTTGTACTCTCATTTTCAAACACTAATACATTCATTCAAGTATCCCATTATTCAGAACCAGCTGGCTTTTTATCTAGTGATATTTACTTCAAAAAGCCAAGTTAAATGGTATCATAGATTAATTCTCAGGGCACAGGAAAGCTTTTTTAGAGAAAAAGAGATTTGGTAATTACTTAGAATATCGCAATAAAATCACAGAACATGTCAAAAATGCGTTATATAATCTGTCATAATATGAAACTTCAAAAAAGTTAATTCACTGAATTGAACATAATATGTGGCATCAGTATATGATTTTTAAGTGGAACATTATGTAAGGATGAAACTTCGCAGTGATTTATAATAAGCTATGTCATGATTTTTGGTTATGTATTTTTTCTTTGCAGAAAGCACTGAAACTTCAAAAAGGGCATTATCCACTGAAATTTCTTACATAAATCAAACTCGAAATAAGACACATTTTACAATTCAATTTAAGATCCCACAGAGACAATAATGTTGCAAGCTGTGCATTTTGCAGAGTAATATAGTAATGTCTAGTTTGCATTTTTGAAAAACCAAATTAATCACACTTTATTGAATATGTTGAAGCAAACCTAAAATTCATCTATTATTAAAAAACTTGTGCAACAAACACAAACTATATTTTATACATAAAGGACAAACTCATTTATTCATTAGGTTAAAACACTTGGCGTTTGCATTTTGTAGCTATGAAAAAAATGACATTTGCTACCTGTTCTCCTTTTTTAAATTTTTCAAAGCATTATGTTCAGAGTAATTTGCTTGAAAAATTGTACTAATACTTTAACACAGTATCAGTCCTGAAGACTGTGCAGAAATCCCTGTGGAAACTAAGGGTAGTCTTGATCTTTAAATTTCCTTTTTTAGTGAATCACTTAGCAGGAAAAATACTCTGTTATCATATATCTCATATTTATATAACATATTTTATCCCTTTACAGATTAACCACAAGATAATAAAGTTTTTAGCCAATTTTTAGCTTTTGTACATGCTTTGAGCTGACGTGCCTCAGCACTACTTTGAATTAGAACTTGTATCTCTGTGCTCAGCTGTGCTCAGACTGGTACATCAAAGCAACCAGAATGAAATTTGGGCCTTAGTCAAGTCTCAATGACTTTAATGGAAACAGGATTTCTGTCTTAATCTTTTAAAGGGAAGTATATTTAAAAATGATTTGTAGATGTTTTCCTGTTACAGAGTATAATTGTGGAATTAAGAATTCTAGGTCTTGCAGGGCCTGTAAGCTGTATGCCAAATTTGTATGCCAAACATCAAGTGCTACTACTTGTAATTCCATTTCTAGGAATACTACTCTTAAGTTATTCTAGCCTTTAGGCCAAATTTTATTTCTAGCATTTGGTTTCTAGGATAATTGTCGTCTGTTAATGATTTGTCTGTATATTTATGTCTTGATGATTTAGATGTGAGAACTGAAGCTTTTTTATTTTTGTCAGAAATCTTTATTGACTATACACTAGACAACTTGTTTACAAAAGCAAAGATTTTGAAAAAATGTTCAAGTTCATTTCAAAGACAAAAATCTTAAATCAGAATTAAAAGTTTTTAAAATTTGGAGAAGCAGACACAATTTCTGCATATTTTTTCCTTGAGTATCGGGAAAATTCTGGCCTTTGTAGCAATATTTTAGTTCAAGGTCTATGCCTGAGGAGTTTTCAGTCTAAAAATTGTTGCTTTTCTTTGCTTAAGCAGCATGTATTACAAATGATCAATTCACTGGTATTTTCTTATATGTAAGCATAACACCCAGTTTGACAACACATGATGCACAGATTTTTTTCTTTGCATAGAAGTTGTGTTTGACAGTAGAAGACATCTTAGACCCCATGAGAAGCATTTAAAGAACATTAATGAGAGCATTATCAGATGAGTTTAATATTCAAGAAAATGACATATTTTTGTAGCCCAATACTTGAGAAGAATCTGCTGTGGTTTCTTTATATGCTGTAATGAACAAAGTTGAGATTGGGTTGTGCTGAAGGTGGACAGATTACGACGTCTCTGACATTTCTCCTTTATTAGTGATAATCCCAGTATACCAGTCCTTGAACATCAGACTGTCTCAGCGACCCTTAAATGATATTTGGGACTCTGCTTTGTCCAACACTTTTATCAAAGTGCAGACCTGCAAACCTATTCTTAATATTGTAACAGGGACATGAGAAAACATGCTCATCTGCTCTTGAAGGGACATCATGGTTCCTTGGGTTATACCAAGAAAATGCTTGTGGTAGAAGCTAACAGTTTTTCAGAATAACTCATTCAGCATCATGGCTAGTGCTGTGCATTAAAGAAAACACTAGACAAAGATTTACATCCAGATCCTTCTCATCTGACATGAGGCAGCTAAAAATTAGCAGTGCTGACTTTTCTGTAGTCAATAATGCTCCATAATGATGGATTGTACACTGCCAGCTCCAGTGTGGTAGAACAGTTTTGAGGTGCCTGGCCACCATAATAGAATTCAGACAACCAGCTAAGGTGTTTTCATATGGTTTCGAGAAACTTAGGGTAAATGATGATCTAGAAATATCTGATACTGAGCTGGTCAATGTAAAATGCTAATGCATGGTAACATCTTGTTTGTAGGGCTTAACTCTAAGAGACATAAGTCTGAGATACTTACTGAAGAAACATTTTTATCTGTTTGGTGTGCAGAGGACCAAACACAGACTTCTGAGAAGGCATCTAGCCCACCTTGTTATTAGATAGTAACCACTGGTTATATACTAGTCAAAAAACTTGCCCAGAAAGCAAGAGACCTGGGAACAGAGGTTATCTTTGTAAACACTGCACCCCCCATTTGGACCTGAAGAGTATTATTACTAATTTAGACAAGGCAGGGTGAAAGACAAGTACTTCTTTTGTCTATGTATATACCTGTTCTCTCTCCTGTTATGTACCTCTCCTCATCTCTAACCAGCTGAATTACTGGTCATGAAGAAAGATTGATGGAGCTAGGTAACAGAATAAGAGATGTGCTTATGTCCTTTCCTGACCACTGAAAGAGTCTACCATCCCAATTTTTACTAGGTGAGATGGATCGGAGGTAAATCTCTTGCTAAGAATTTCGCCTAAGACACAATTAGACATATTATTTAGGGTACAATTAAAAGGTGTATGTGTTCTTCACAAACTGGGTTGATATAAGATACTAGAATGACTAGAATGACTATAAATTCATGTAGGGTTGGTGAAGTTCACAGTACTAAATCTTGGTATAATAGCTTAGGAGAACTTTTTACTAGAACTATTACAAAAAAACCCAAACTGCTCTAAAGCCAATATTGAATAAATTATTGTAATATGCTGTCATTTAGCGATGTCAAACACTGGCTTGGCTCTTTTGTCTTTTCCACAATAGGTTAAAATTTTTGCCACTAGAGGTGGCTGTTGGTAGCAGTGGTCTAGGCCTCTTCAGAAGTAAAAATAAGTATCTTGTTTTAAATAACTTAAAGATAGTGATGCCTTTCCATTTTAAAAGTGATTCAAAAATGCCAAAACTAATTAGAAAGTAGTTACCACCTCTCCCCAAAAGAAATGACAAAAGTCCAAGAAAATATTTAAGAAATTTACTGTTTAAGATGTATCACTTTCATATTCCTACCCTCTTAATCCAATTTCATACTTTTGGCTGCCTTTGCGTTAAGGTTTTGCCTTTGATCATTTTTGAAAGGCTCCAAGTCAGAAAAACAGCAGCAGTTGTGAACGTAATAGGATATCAATATGTAAATAAATAAGACACTATTGGTAGGCTAAATCTCAAAGAGAAAATGATCTGTTTTGCATAAACAGCAGCAATTGTGAGAAGAAATTATAACAGATATACATGTGTATGTAGCTTTTCCTTAGTGAGTGAAATTCCTTATAGTCTGTTGTCTGTGTGTATGTACTGTTTCTTACAGTATTTTCACAGTGTAAAGCCCATTTGGGCCAGGACTGTCCACATGCTTTATCACATATCATTACTACTACTGCTACTGTTACTGCTAGTCATACTAGTTGTTTTTTTCATCATCATCCTGAGAAAATAATAAATTGTGAGCAGAAACAGTTTCAACAGCCCAAGAATGAGATTCAGGATCCATGAACTCTTAGATAAGATTTCCTTCTTTAAGTAGTAGAATGGCACAGTCATGTGTCTTGGGACATGGAAATATAGAAAAAACCCCTAAAGGCTTAAGTGCAAATGAAGTTACTGTAGCATAATGAAGTACTGAATAACAGCTGAGCTGTAATAATGATTCTTATTCTGTGTTGAACGCAAGTTAATATATGTTAAACTTCAATGAAGGAAGCATGATTCGTGGTACGATTTTGTTTGCTAGGCTGAGCAGACTGGATTTTGAGCTGGTTGACATATATGCTCCATATACAAATCCAAGTGTAGGAAAAGAGGATATTTTTTAGTAACTTTCTAGTGAACAATTTTTTGTACCATGTATTTACATGTGTAGTTTGTGTGTGTGTGCATGACATAAAGGTAAGAGATGTACACACGGATAGATACATGTGTTCTGTAACACTGAAGTGGTGAAGTTGTATACTTAAAAGCTAGAAAAGCTGCATTTTTAACATTAATATTATTCTTCTTATTGTTATTTTTATTTTTATAATTACCATCACTGTATTGCTTTGAAGCATGAGCCTATTACTGGCTGCAAATTTACAAAAAGACTTTATAACACCTAAAAATTATAGACTATATCAGAGCGGTCATGAGAGAGCTAAATCAAACCTGTACAGGCAACTGAAGAGTAAGACAATTCCTTCTGAAGCTTTCGGTTAGCATGAGCTTCCGAAAGGAGGAGGAGATGGCTTTACAAGCCGCAGAGCTCATGCAGTCTTCTGACTTTCCTCCATCAGTTTTCTTGTGTGGAAGAGACATGGCATTGATTTGGAAACCTCTGTTCCCATGGCAGGGTGTGTTCAGCCCTGCACTGCACATCAAGCCAGAAATCTCCTTTTCCCTGGAGTTACTGAGACTTTGCTATCAAATTTGCTTAAGACTGGCTATTAATCTGTTTATTAATAAGGACTGATTTTTGATAATTTATCTTTGTTTTCTAAGAAAATATCTAAAAAAATCAGAATAAAAATCTGAAGAATAATGTTTAAGAAAGTATTCTGTGTGCAGCCTGTTAAGCACATGTACTGTTATGAGGTTGTGCAGCATTTGTGCTGGAAATTAAAATATTCCTCTTTAGTTCAGCTTTTTTTTTTAAAAAAAAAGATCATCAATAACAATGATTACCTGTAATATGTTAGCCTCCCTGCTTTGCATTTTCATCCCTGGTGCATCTTTTTCTGAAAAGACTCAACATGACTTTAGAGCGGCCTCCTCACTTGATTTTAGTGCTTCAAGGCCTGTGTATCTTGCATCTTTTATTTTTCCATACTGTAACACAGCTGAAACACGTTGGGCAAAGTGGTCCAACTACTGGTATCTATCCTTCTATTTACTGAAGACATTAGGAAGCTTGGGATTGTCACTCTATGCACTTTATCTATGTGTACTTTTTGCACTTCAATATATTTACTGAGGATTTTCTGCCTTTTTTTTCTGTTAGTTTATTGTATTACAGGACTATCGGCTGTACTTAGGTGTCCTGAAAATCTGCAGAATTTTTCTTTTTGTATTAAAGGCACAGTAAAAAGGTTAATATTTTTAAAAACTTTTTGGGTCATTCAAGATAATTCTTTAGGAAAAGATAAAGAAAAGCAGAAAGATTAGTTACTGAATAGGGATAGGGTGTATTGCTTTGGTTTGCTTTTCTTGTTTGTGAGCACTGCTAAAACAGAATTAGACACTGTAAAACTCAGACTAGGCATAGTAAGGGTCAAAAATCATGGTCCAAACCAACTGAGAAAGTGCCTACATCAGACCAGTGTAGATGGAAAGCACAAACTCCCATCCAAATTTGTATTTTCTGCAAAGCTTAGGCCCATAGACCTGGATAACAGTGCTGTCACTTATAAGCTCAAACCTGCATCTTCTGGATCTGTTTTAGTTTCCACTGTACTAGAAATGAAGCCTGTCATACTGAGCCTATTATACTGATTTTATGGAGAAAAAAATTGAATGAACATACCTTCTTTCTTTATAAACTGAAGCAACAGGGTATCTTATGCTAAGACAACTGAAATCCATGTTTCCCAGAAAGTGTTCTGAACATGAAGTTATAGACTACTTTGCTGGGCATGTTCCGTCTCACCTGGTCTTTAAGCCTACAGAAGATATTCATATACACAATTACATACAATGAGGATATTGAGTAATATATTAATTATCTATTAAATGGGAATTTTTATAAATTAGCCCATACAATAGTCAAGATGTTCACTAAATAATTTGTGATGTTCATCATGTTCGAAGAGAGATAAAGAAAATGTAGTTTTCTGCTGATTTTGGTTGACTTCTGATAGCTCATTAGTCTTCGTATTATAAAAAATCTACATCAAGGGATTAGCTGTAGTTCTAGTTTTCTGCTCTGAAGTTAACATATTTGCTCAGGTGTACCTGACAGTAAAATGTTGTCCAGTTGTTATTTTCCTGAATACAGTGCATACAACTGCATCTATTTTTTTGTTTCTTGGTGATGTGACAAATTTACTTTCACGTGTCTAAATTGCATTATCTTCTAACATCATATAACCATAGAATAAACTGTATATTATCTATGAAATGGTAACAAGTTAGGTACTTGTGAAACAAGACAAATGGAAAATCTATTTTTAGGTAAATGTCACCCAGCCTGTAACTGACTTGCTGAGCTTTCACTTGTGTTGGATAATTTCATTATTAATTAAATAGAATTTTAAGAAAGCTTTTCCTGTGTTAGTATTTTCAGTGAAATAATGAAGGATTAGGATAAAATATAACATGTATTCCATGGGATTCATTGTCACAGTAAAAGCATCCTTTCCCTTATTAGTTTGTATAAATTCGGTGTTTTCTGGTTCATGATTAAGCATATACTCTGATATTCAGCATGAAGAATTCCATCTTATTTCCTGGAATTACCAGTTTGTCCTTCAGATTTATTTATCAGAACATAAATACAGAAAGGGTGAGGAAAGCAGGTACATATCTGGCTTACAGTGCCAAGTGCAGTTGCCATTTCTCTGCCGCTGCCAATAGAAAACTTCGCAATAATATTAAAACAGTGAATGAAGCAGTCACCACGGCTTAGGCTAAAACATATTTTTCAGATTTCTACTGTTCTCTGCAAAGAAGAAATGGTATGTGATTACAAAGGTTCTCTTGGCCTCTCCTTTATGTATTTCTGTGGGAAAAATTTTATCAAAGAATAGTCTTTTTTTGGTCTTTTTTTTTTTTTCTCAGAATTTGCTGCTATACTTATTTATGCTCTGTTGTGATACTAGCAGAGCTACAAATACCAGACACATCAGCCTACTATGTTAGAGAAAATGGTAAAAACTTTCAATTTTCAGGCCACATTGCTCATGGCCTATTTAAGAGCATAAGCATGATTATATAATCAGAAAATAATGAGGCAAGGGTTTGTGAGGAGAAAAAAAAAAGAAAAAACAACACCTTATCTAGAGCAGCATACAAAGTATTCCACAGAAGTCTTGTGAAACTTATTATTTTCTTATATTGTAGCTCTTGCTCTCCTGATATCTTTGTGATATCAGAAAAGGCAGCAATACTTTTTTTTAAAAAAAAATATCAATAATATTAGACAGATGATACTGTTCACACATGGCAAAGGTCTTTTTCCTTTTAATGATGTAGCAGTAACATAGAGGTCTTATGAAAGTGCCTTTATCTGTAGGTGTCTGTACAGTCTCACAATGTTCATATATTGCAGGTAAATACTACAGCTGATTTAGGGGACTGACTTGTTAAAAAATGGTATCACAAATTTATAGCAATTCAAAGTCTAAAACACCAGGATTTGATTTGGACAGTTTTACGAAGAAGGTTCCTCACTGTCAGGATGCTAAGATTACTGGTTTTTAGCACACTGATTATGCATATTTTCCAGTGGACATAAATAGCCTAGCTAGTGAATGGTCCACTTCAGAAAAATGAGCCCACACAGCTGATACTGATGCTTTGTTTGGTAATTGTTGCTGAGATACAAATTATTTCAGCAAACACAGACGATAACGTCAAGATTAGGGGATTGAAAAAAGATCCGTAGTACACAAAAAGGAAAAAAAAAAAGTATTCTTTTAAATTGCTAGTAAAAACTCAGGCTGTCTTTTGTGTTTTTGTTACGTGATATCAGTTGTGTACATAATAGTACCTGAAACCATCCTGAGCCAGGGCTGGGATTCATTTGCCTAAAGACAGGCTTGAAGTGTTCTCTGGGATGCCGTAAAATATCCAAGTTTTGCACATGAAAGGAAGAGGAAGACCCGAGGGCCTGGCAAATAGCCAAATTTTAATTTCTAAGATCCACCTGTAATCAAGAAAGTTTTGGCTTAGTTGCCTAGACATAGATATGTGCTACAGTCTTAGACACCGTTGAGTATCCTACCTGATCTACATCTCCAGAGAGCCATGAAGTCTGCAGGTGCAGTGTTGTACTAACCAACCCTGTAAGACATCTCTCAAATTATTTTGGCCATTTCCCGTGGTATGTACTTAAGCTGTTGAGTGGAGTCTGTGAGAAGGGTCACTGTAGTCCCTGTAACAAGGAGGTTTGGGTTCAGCTGACCAAAGGTAGGTCAGCCTCCCACAGACTGAGTTTAGCAGTCCTCCACAGCCTGTTGCCTATCACAGGAACTAAACTGCTCAGTTCACATTGTAGGAACCAAAATTTAGACAGACTAAATCCTAATGGGGACAGAATGAGAAAGGAAAAGGAGTAAGCGAGTAAGAGACGTCATTGTAAAAATTAATTTGGCATGTTTAGATCAGGGTTTGTTTGTGAGGCTGACATTGTACAGTTCAGTTTTCTGCTTGATTTTCTTGGCTGCATTACCTTCCAGTCCAGAATTGTTTCATTTATTATTATCATCCTTAGCTACCTAATTGTGCTACTAATGAATACAAATAATCCAGGCATCAGGCTTTTACAGACTCACTTCAGTGTACAAATAACGGTTTGTTGTGTAACTGCTGATTATGGGAGAAGGTAACTCACATTATGGACAATATGTGCTGAAATGTTGGTGATGGGGAAAACATTGAATTCTGCAGTCCACCTTTTAAATTATGAAAACATAGTTCCATCAGGTTGTCCACGATGAGTAAATGTGAGACAAGCTGAGCCCAGTTTTTAAGCATGTGTACTTGCATTTGGAACTTCTATTTCAATTTTTTGAGTGCTCGTATTAGCACTATTGCACATGAAATACATAGTTGGCTACCAAATTGCCTATTCAAGTGCACATGTATGGGGCTTGAGCACTCAACATTAAGCATTTGCATTTCAAAATTGGATCCCTTGTGCTTGAAAGCCTTGAAAATGCTACTCTATGGTCAGCCTAGTGCAGCGTCAATTGAAATGCAGTTTGAATGCAATGTAGAGCTTCCAATTGCTGCTTCAGAAAGTGTTATGCTGAATCTGGAACACTTTGCATAATTTAATTAATTATGCCACTAAAAACTGATTTTCTCTCAATTTAAAGCAAACAGCTTTTATGAGGGTGAACTGCAGCACCCAGGGATATCAGGTGTCCAAGCTTTTAATCCTATTACAAAGACTTGACAACCACTGATGGAAACTGGAAAAACATAAGCCTCCAGCAGGGCAACAAGTGAAGAGGAAGAAGGCAACAGATTTTTAATACTCTTTGAAACCACTGTAGACATTAAATCAAAATCAAATGTAAAAAGTGACATAACCGGTAGCTTGCACTTCGTGTGCAGACAGTGAATAGTGTCTAAGGAATAACACTTATTTTGCTTTGACATTAATGAAAATAACTGTTTCCTCTAAGAGGAAAATCGTTCAGCTTAACTAACATGAGAAAAACACAGCAAATGGCCAAGACTATTTGTATCTGTGTCTGTCCACTTAAAGCATTCAGGAGTGCAACAGCCTGTAGTTTGAAAGTGGTTTCCAATGTTACAGATTGGATTCTGTCTATGAATCATTTTCCTTATAAACAAATGTCAACAGACAATGCCAGACTATGAGTATTAAAGAATCTGTCACTGACTAAACACTAGCCTCAAAACTTTGCTTTTGGAAGCTTATCTTCTTTCTTCCAGTTTATTACTTGGTTTGACATCACTCTAAAACAATAGGCACTGTAATTTTAAGGCAGGAGGGGGTACTGATTTAGAAAAGCTCTAATTTCTGAGCGCATAAACGGTACCATAATTGGCAATCTATGACTGACTGTGCAGAATTCTTTGATCAGGTTAGAAAGGGTCACAGCAGAATTGACTCCATCTCTGTATCGAACATCAGCACGTAACATGAAATTAACTGTACTGTAGATGATCTTGCTAAAAAATATGTAAAATATCTTATTACTGGGAATTCACTACATTATAATTTTTTACATTTTATAAATGCAAACGTATTGCTTTGCTATAATATTAATATATCACATATTATAGATACAATATATAATTATTAATATATATTTATGTATTATATGTGTTCCTTTATATATTTGACATATATATATTTATATATGAGACAAGGTACACCTGTCTTAAAGGAGAAAAGAATCTATGCACAGGAGTCAGTAGGGCTCATTGAAAGGCCTTGAAACTAGATTTGAAGGAGGAAAAGGGTAAAACCAGGCTCAGATGAGTGTGGGGGTAGCATGCCAGTGTTCAAGGGATGATATGCTAGCGAGGTCCTTTGATCTGCTGTCTTAGTGGAGGTATGGGATGGAAAGCCATGTGGCAGCAAAGATGCAAGAGTTATTGATGTGTTAGGAACCACAGAAGTGCCTGAGAATGGTCATGTAGGAATTAAGGCTTCTCCCACCCAAAAGGTGGCAGAATCAATAGCCCAGCTGAAGTGCATCTGCACTAATGCACTCTGCATGAACAGCAAGTAGGAGCAGCTGGAAGCCATTGTGCAGTAGGAAAATCATGACATAGTTGCCATCGCAGAAACATGGTGGGATGACTCACACATCTGGAGTGCTGCAATAGATGGCCATAAATTCTTCAGAAGGGTCAGGCAAGGAAGGAGAGATGGTGGAGTAGCCCTGTATGTTAGGGAGTTTTTTGACTGTCTAGACCTTGATGATGGTGATAATAGGGTTGAGTGCTTATGGGTAAGAATCAGGGGGAAGGCCAACAAGACAGATATCATGGTGGGAGTCTGTTACAGACCACCTAACCAGGATGAAGAGCAGACAAAATATTCTATAAGCATCTGGAAGAAGTCTCACCATTGCTAGCTCTTATTCTAGTGGGGGACTTCAACTTCCCAGGTCTCTGCTGGAAATACAATGGAAAGGAAGCAGTCTAGGAGGTTTCTGAGGTGTGTGGAAGGTAACTTCTTGACACACTTGGTGAGTGAGTCACCTAGAGAAGGTGCCCTGTCGGACTTGTGGGTGATGTAATGGTCGGAGGCTGTTTTGGGCACAGCGGTCACGAAATGATACAAGTTTTAGATTCTTGGAGAAGTAAGGAATGGGGGTCAGCAGAACTGCTGCCTTGGGCATCTGGAGGGCCAACTTTGGCCTGTTTAGGAGCTTAGTTAACAGAATCCTTTGGGAGGCAGCCCTGAAGGCCAAAGGAGTCCAGGAAGGGTGGATATTCTTCAAGAAGGAAATCTTAAAGGTGCAGGAGCAGGCTGTCCCCATGTGCCAAAAGAGAAGCCAGTGGGGAAGAAGACCGGCCTGGCTGAACAGAGAGCTTTAGCTGGAACTCAGGGGAAAAATGGAGGGTTTATGACCTTTGGAAGAAGGGGCAGGCAACTTGGTAAGACTACAAGGATGTCATGAGGTTATGCAGGGAGAAGATTAGAAAGGCCAGAGCCCAAGTAGAATTTAATATGGCTACTGCTGTACAATAAAAAAAAATATGTTTCAATACATTAGCAACAAAAGGAGGGCTAAGGCGAATCTCCATCCTTTACTGGATACAGGGGGAAACATAGTGACAAAGGATGAGGCTGAGATCCTTAATGCCTTCTTTGCCTCAATCTTTAATAGTAAGACCAGTTGTTCTTGGGGTACTCTGCCCCCTGAGCTGGAAGATAGGGACAGAGGGCAGGATAAAGCCCCCATACTCCAAGAGGAAATGGTGAGCAACCTGCTACAGCAGTCAGACACACACACAAGTCTATGGGGCTGGATGGGATCCACCCAAGGGTATTGAGGGAGCTGGTAGAAGTGCTCACCAAACCACTTTCACTCATTTATCAGCAGTCCTGGCTAACCACGGAGGTCCCAGTTGAGTGGAGCTTGGCAAGTATGATGCCACTCTACAAGAAGGGCCAGATGGAGCATCTGGGGAACTACAGGCCTGTCAGTCTGACCTGAGTGCCAGGGAAGGTTATGGAGCAGATCATCCTGAGTGCCATCATGTGGCACGTGCAGGACAACCAGGTGATCAGGCCCAGTCAGCATGGGTTTATGAAATGCAAGTCCTGCACGACTAACATGATCTCCTTCTGTGACAGGGTGACCCGCTTAGTGGATGAGGTAAAGGCTGTGGATGTTTTCTACTTAGACTTTAGTAAAGCCTTTGGCACCATTTCCCACAGCATTCTCCTGGAGAAACTGGCTGCTCATGGATTGGACAGGCGTACTCTTTGCTGGGTAAATAACTGGCTGGACAGCCAAGTATAGAGAGTAGTGGTCAATGGAGTTAAATCCAGCTGGCAGCCAGTCACAAGTGGTGTTCCCCAGGGCTCATTATTGGGCCCAGTTCTGTTTAATGTCTTCATCAATGATCTGGATGAGGGGACTGAGTGCACCCTCTGTAAGGTTGCAGACAACAGCCAGTTGAGGGGGTAGTGTTGATCTGTTTGAGGGTGAAAAGGCTACAGAGGCATCTGGGCAAGCTCAACTGATGGGCTGAGGCCAGTTGTATGAGGTTCAACAAGGAGGAGTCCCGGATCCTGCGCTTGGTTCACAACAACCCCACACAACACTACAGGCTTGGGCAAGAGTGGCTGGAAAGCTGTCTGGTGGAAAAGGACCTGGGGGTGCTGGTTGATGGCCAGCTGAGTATGAGCCAGCAGTGTGCCCAGGTGGCCAAGAAGGCCAATAGCATCCTGGCTTGTATCAGAAATGGTTTGGCCACAAAGACTAAGGTGGTGATCATCCCCCTGTATGAAGCAGTGGTGAGGCTTCACCTTGAATCCTGTGTTCAGTTTTGGGCCCCTCACTACAAGAAAGACAATTAGGTGCTGGAGTGTGTTCAAAGAAGGGCAGTGAAGCTGGTGAAGGGTTTAGAGCACAAGAGGAGCAGCTGAAGGATCCAGGGTTGTTTAGCCTGGAGAAAAGGAAGCTCAGGGGCCATCTCATTGCTCTTTACAACTATCTGAAAGGGGGTTGTAGCCAGGTGGGTGTGTCTTTTTTCCCAAGTAACAAGCAAAGGGACACGAGGAAACAGCCTTGAGTTATGCCGGGGAGGTTTAGATTGGATATTAAGAAAAATTTCTTCACCAAAAGGGTTGTCAAGCATTGGAACAGGCTGCCCAGGGAAATGGTTGAGCCAACATCCCTGGAGGTATTTAAAAGTTGTGTAGATGTGGCACTTAGGGACATGGTTCAAGTGGTGGACTTGGCAGTGCTAGGTTAATGTTGGACTTGACGATCTTAAAGATCTTTTCCAACCTAAATGATTCTATGATTCTATGGTTTTCAGTGGATTGTTTGGTGGTATTATTATTGTTATTATTATTGTTGTTATTATTATTATTATTAATTTAATGAAGCCCTAAGTACTGTAAAACCAGCTTTAATATTTACGTACACATGCCCTAAGATTGAATGAATAACCATTTGGAACTACCTGTCTTTCTCTATTGAATCTACATCAACACCTACATTTTGGCTAAAATTAAATAACATTAACTAATTTTTTGTGTTTAACTCTCATTTCCAGAGTATTATTTTATAATAGAAGAATATTCAAAATAAGTAAAATATTTATGTCATAGTGGCAAAAAGCAGAAAATCAGAAAAAAGAAAATTACAGGGAAAAAATGTCTTTATCCAGCTAAGATTTAGCTCATTCAATTACATATGTTTGAAATAGGCTCATTTTTTTGAGAGTCTCTTAAGTTCTCAAGATACAAGAAAACATGTTCACTTCTCAGAGCTGATGAGATTCAAATCATGTATTAACTAACTCAACTATGTATGCTGCGTAAAGGTTGTGACAATTTCTTGTAAAATAATAAAAGTATCTGATATAATTGATTCTTTTCATTGTTTCATGAAATTGCTTTGTTTGATTGTAGGAGGGTTTGGACTGAATTTTCATTACCTACTTCTGAACAATTTACACTGGGATTGAGACAGTATTGAGCTAATGAGTTAGAATTTATATTGAGCCTTAACTGATTTCATGAAGTAACTAGGGAAAGAAAATCATGGTAATAATGTAGTATTTTTCATTATAAACTATGTTGTACATCTTTTACAATCAGGTTTTTAATAGATCTAGAGAAATTAAATTGGAATTCTACCAACTTTTGTGCTTTTGTCATCTGATGAAGATGATGTTAAAAAATGTCAAGACTAATGTGCTAATCCTGTTTCTACTGAAGTAAGGAGGAGGTAGTATCAGTTGTTTTTCAGGCCCTGTTGTTCATTAAGTAGTAAAACATATATACAAAACCGTTCAGAAATAGGCACATTGCTCTAATCCCTAATGCTAAATAGTAATTGAGTATAGATTAAATAAGTTTTAACTGATGCTATCCTAAAGTCCTTATCAAAAGAAATTCCCATGAAAGTAGTAGAAACTTTCAAAGTCAAGAGGGTGAAATTGTGCTCTACATGAAAAAGGAAACAATCATGTATTGCTGATGGGTATATTAATACTGCTGAGAATGCATGCATATATACATACTTATTAATATATTCAACCATTGTTTATTGATTGTATATGGTAAATAAACTCATATAATGAGTGTATAGATAACTTTGTATGCATAAACATACATATACTCAATTTCAGCATTATACATAAATATGCAGCATGAGTAATGTAAGTCATCAGATTGGAAGATTTTAAAATTTTCATTATATATAAATGTAAAAATTCATAATGTTATATGATTTTTTAGTATTGTCCTTTAGTAGTACCCTTCTTTTTAATTCTGTGGGTATTTTTTATGAGGAGGACTACATTAGTGAAAAAGAGTATTTCTCAAATATATGAGTTATTGCTCATCTTAGCACTTATTTGTCCACATTCTTCCTTGCTGTTAGTCTATTCCACTCCAGAAGACTGCAGGAATCAATTAATAATCCCTTATTTTTTAATTAATAATATGAAATAAAAATTGAATTTACAAAATAGAATCATCAGACAAACACATATGCATGCATGTTGGTGCCCTCAGTAAATTAATTTTTTAGTTACTTCCTATAATGTTTTAATTATTCACCAATAAAAGAAGAAATATGACTGTAGTTTAAATTTTAATTGGCATAACAGGCAGTATTATTTTTTTAGTTTTTTTCAGGAAATTATATTCTCTCACACATAAAGCAAATGCCATATATAGTTTTACTTGCTAAGAATGGCAAAAGCGTATGTAAAATATACCCCAACACAAATTTCATGTGAATGAGCACAACTATAATACTTTTAGGTTTGTGTTCTAACTTAACTTAAAAAAGTTATCCTTACATATCTTTTTTCAGAGGGTGGAAATAAACACCTCAAAACTCTTTCCCCCAACCCACATATTAAAAAAAATTATAAAAAAATATAAAATTTGCCACGTGCAGCAAAGGTTAGATTGCTGGCCTTTCTCTAAAATTCAGACATTGAAAATTAGGAGTTTTCCTTCATCCAAATAATGTATATTCATTCCCCACAGGCAGCAGTGATGGTTCTTGGGATAAAGAAAAACTTCAGTCTCCCCCCACCCAAGGATCACAGGCCTCTGTTAACCACCCCAACTTGCCTGGACAGCATAATGTTCCAGTTAGCCATCCTCTCAACCCTCTTCAACAGAACCACCTTCTGCCAAATGGTACGGGTTGACATCTTTCAGCACTAACATCAGCAGTTTTCCAATTCCTGTCTTTATTTTGTGTTTATATAAATAGGCTGTGAAAAATCAAAGATGTGGGAATATTGGAATACTTCCTTTAAAGTGTTATGCAGGGGAAGCAGAGACAATAAAGAACAAATACATATGCAATAAAATTGATACTTAAAATAACTGCTAACCTGTGCATCAGTGGCATAATAATGCATTGCTAAGGCACCTTGCAGCAGATATTAAAAAAGACAATAAACAGCCATTGCTTAGCAATGATATCATACATTACACTGATATGAACAAACTAAGAGGTCTAATAGTCTCTCCTTGTGGCTAGAAACCCTCCATGGTTGCTAGTGATTTACCTATACATATCCCGGAAGAGAACTGACATATAGTTGCTTTGTCCTATAATGTGAACCGAACCATCTTGTCATCCATCACTTGAACATTATCCATGAGAAGGAAAAAAAAGACAATGTTTTAAAAAGATGCATAAACCTATTTCCCTTTTTTTCCCCCTGCCCAGGATTGGAACTTCCTTTTATGATGATGCCCCACCCGTTAATTCCCGTGAGCCTACCTCCAGCATCTGTCACGATGGCAATGAGCCAGATGAATCACCTTAGTACCATTGCCAACATGGCGGCAGCAGCACAAGTGCAGAGTCCTCCATCCCGCGTTGAGACATCTGTTATTAAGGTAACTATATTAAAAAAAACAATCAAACAACCAACCCAACACAAAATTATAGTATACTCACAACTGTCATAAATATTATAAAGGTGGGTAGGTGTCAAATGTAAGTCATAAAGTCAATATATACAAGAAACCCAACTGTTGTAGCTCTGGGAACACAGTAGGCTGCTGGTGGCCCTTGTTTTCTTCTCAGTTCTCCTCCCCCTATCTAAATCAGTATTAAAATAGTGCTCAAGTTGAAGCATTTTCATACAGAATACACAGCTTTCTGGTTTCTCATATTTCATCTAATGGTAACATTCCTCAGGATATCAAGGAAGAAATTACTCCTGTCTTAAATGAGTAGAGATTGTTCCTCCAACTTTTAAATCTAAGTATTTGAACCAAAATGCTGCAAATTATCTGAAAAAGGCTGAAAGGCTTGATACTTTACCTCTGCAGAACCTAAATTGCCGAATCCCAGAACAGAATGAAATGAGGTTGCACAGAACAGACCCAGTAATCTGCAGGCCACAACTGTGATATTGTAGAGTTGTCTCAAAAGTATCTGATATCTGGTATTGTCTACCAATTTTAAGGTTGCTTGCTGCCTGTAACTAAATTAATCTGGTGATAAAGGTATTTAACACAGGCATGGTGTCTTCTGAATGAAGATGTATTTTCATTTTAAAGGCATTTCTTCTTTACCACTAGATATTTATAGTTTGACTTGACATTTATTCCGATATCTACATTTTACCTGTTAGCCTTCTTTAGTTCTAATAAATGAGATACAGAAAGTACACAAGCTTTTGTGCTTTTATGTAACATTCATATGTTAGAAATAGATATGCAAAGGCAAGGTTGTTTGGTATTTTAGGGCTGTTTTGGAAATCACAGAATCACAGCATGGTTTGGGTTGGAAGGAACCTTAAAGAGCATCTATTTCCAACTCTGCTGCCATGGGTGGGGACAGCTTCCACTAGACCAGGTTGCTCAAAGCCCCATCCAATCTGGCCATTAATGCAGTTCCTCTGACAAAAATTAGGTATACTTAAAACCTCTTGGACCTTCAAATCCAGAGTTGCAAAAGTTTTGAAGTTCGTGATGATGTAAGCAGAATGAAGAGATCTGAATTTATTAAGACATTCAACATTTTTGTGCTCCTTTCCTCTTTAACCTAACAAGACGAGAATCATAAAGAACCATTCAGTTAAAAGTCAACAAATGTATGTTGCTGTTGACTTAGAAAATTATGGTCTGATGACCTAATTTAGGTACCTGCACTTTCAAATGTAGGGTCTCCTTTGGAGTCCTTCAGTGGCATTCCTTTCTCACCTTTGATGACATGGGGAGTTAAGACATTGTTTTGAGAAGAATTGTTTCTTTAGGTGCTATGTCAGAAAGTCTAGATTCCACCCTAATGTCCATCTTGCCCATGACCTGGGAATATAAACACTGCTGCTAACTAACTATTCAATGGCATGGTGGTTTCTGCAGCTTTTTTTTTTTTTTTTTCCGGTTCTTACTTGACCAGTCTTTAGTAAGAGTTACATGATACTGAAGTGCTCTGGAACATGCGTGGTGCTCTATTTCATTCTAAATTTATTTTCTTAATTGGAACAGTGACCACTTGTATTACAGAGGTATCTAAAAATGAAGATTGGGATGGAGCACATGTTAAATGCCACCTGACAAGTATGAATTACTATGGCAACAAAACTTTGTTTTCACTGTTTTTCCTAGTTTTCCCTTCTTTAATTTTCTGTGAGCTATTTGATTTCATATTTAAGAGTACAAAATTTGACCTTCAAGAGCATTGGTACCCTTCTGTTTCTAAACTTTGACAAGCTCACTTTGAGCTTATGAAGTTGATTTACAAGCTAGTTCTAGCTGTTAAAGTTGCCTAAGTTACTGTGGCCTACATTTAAATATGTCTATGGGAGCATACCCCTGATCTTTGTCTACAATTACCAAATCAGGTACATCTGAATTACAACATAGCTCTGAGGCTATGTGAAAAAATGTTTCCTTTTGTGGAATGCAGGGCCTCGTGTGTTCACAGATCTCACCCCATTATTGGAATATTGCAGGACCCAGGAAGCACTTAACTGAGATGTACTTCTGGCTCATCTGATCTAAACTTGCCTAGTAGGTTTAAAAGTATTGGACTCTGAAAGGTAGACGCTGTCATCATGTATCTACGTGAATTATTTTAATGATAGGCAGTGCCATATCAGAGAATTTTCCTTTTCCTAGGGTTCCTTAACTTCTTAACAAGTTCATTCTTATAGCTCATCTAGTTGGAAAAAGAATTTCATTAAGATCTGGGTGAAGATTCTGAAAGTACCTAGCAATTCTAGTTCTGTGTTTGAAACATTTTAGCAGCACTTTGTAACTGGAAAAATGTTTGGGGTGTGTGTGTGTGTGTTTTTTGTGTGTCGTCCCCCCCCCCCCCCCCCCCCCAATCTTGCTTATTTAAACTTTTGTTTGTATTAATAATCTACACTATTTATCTCTGCCATTTCTGAAAATTCAACTATCCTGTATTCATGCTAATTAAATCTTCATTGTATCTGCCAACTTCCGTGCAGCTCCTGGCATAACATCTTGTGCAAGTTATTTAACAAAACAGGTTTTGTGTTCCCATTTGGTTTGCACATAACCATAATTTAAAAAGATGTGGATTTACAATTAGGTGGTTTTAAATGGCCAAATTAACCTAAGTTCTATTTAGAAAACTGTGCTTACTCAAGGGTGTAATATGCATTTTTTAAAGTTTGCATGACTAAGAGTTTTAGGACTTTTAGGTAGAACCTGATGGAGACATTACCTGATTGCTGCCATGACTTCAGTCAAGGCTTGTGGCATGTTGCCCACAATACATTTGTACTACAGGTAAATATATAAACACAAGTGTTAATCTGCCATCCAAACCTCCCTTCTAAATGTAAGTTCTTGCTACGTATAGTTCTTTCAATAATACTCTAAAGGATAAGGAAGTTACTCTTGCAGGACTTTTATACTCTTCCCCTCAGCCCCTTTGTGGTATCAACATGTGTCTAGGTTTATGTCCTCTGTTTTTTTCTATGGCAGATGAATATGGTCATGTGGATAGAGATAGCATGGCCAAGTAATTATGTTCCTATTTTTTAATACTGACCAGGTTTGAAACATAAACCTGAGCTACAAAAAAGCATGACGTTATTGTTAGAGGGAGATTTTCTTCCTATGAGCATGGACATGTCACTGGCAATTTAACTGTTCCTCGCTGGGCATAGTCGGAAACTGATTTTGGTGCCCACTGAATTATATACAATGAGTAGTTGAGCAGGAAACTCTAATCAGCGTAGTTTTTGAACCTTGCACTGGCAATGTAAATTTTATGAATAATAACTTATACTACAATCAAAATAAATATCTTAGAGAATAGATGTGAGAGGGTCAGACCTCCTTTTTCTGTTTTTTTACAGGAATGTACAAATAGTGCAGTTGCTTTCTTTCTCAAAGCTGTTATTAGAATCGTATCTTCCTTTATTTTTTTATTGCTACATTTTTAGACTTTTTGATTTTGTTTTCATTATCTTCTGGCTCTTTTTTTTAACCCTGGTTTTACTTAAATGTTTTTCCTCAGTGACAATTTTTCCACAAGCTGATTTGACAAGTTTTTGCATCACTCATCCTGGAGTTCATAGTCATAACCTAAAATGACAGAATAGATTTGAAATTAAAGTACAAGATGTTTACAAGTTTAAACTCTGTGAAAAGTTAGAAGACCTATGAGAAGTTTCTACTCTGAAAAAGAAATCAATTGTAACCTTGTTTAATTAAGTAACAAAGAACAAAATTAAGTAACAAAGAACAATATTAAGTCTTAGAAAATCTGAGTCTTCAGATTATAAACAACCTGGTTCATTGGATAGAAGAATTGCCTTTGTGAACATGCCACAGTAGATGACTTACTGACCTTTCCTTCCAATTCACTGAGTTCACAGTTAGTGCTGTTATCTTTAAACTCACAAAGCTTCAAATGCCTTTCTATTACTGGGAAATATTTCATTTCTTCATGATAAGAAGTTGGAATAAAGCTGAGATCATGTACCAACCAAACATTTTATCCTGCTATGCTCAAGAGATGAGACAAAGACAAAATTACAAGGGAAGCCTTACAAAGCAATACCTTAGATTTGGCAGTGAACTATGTGCTCTAAAATCTTCAGAATTATATTTCAGAAGAGTGTTGTGCCCTTTCAAACATGAGTTGAACATTAGATGTCTTTTTGTAATGGAATGTTTAGATATATGAGTTGGATGAATAAGAGGAAAGCAACAACAAGCAGGGACAGCAGATTGTGACAGCAATGAATTGCAGTGAGTGTGACAGCTGTGACCTGGGGATGCTTTAGACATGAGGTGGCTTTCATCACCTGCCCGTGGTTTCAAAGGCTCAGCTTGTTAGCAGTTTCACTACATCAATTTTTTTCACTCAGCAGAAAGATATATGAAAATATAAAGGAAATACCTCACATAAATAGCAACTTGAAATAATTCTACATTGTAAAAGTTAGAACAGAGCAGCATGCAAGAATAAAAAATTGCACTTTATCCATATAATGTTACTAATACTTATAGAAAGAATTAAGAATAAACCAGAAGAAAACCAGTACCGTCAGCTGCAAGGTGATCAGTAGCACATTAGTCTTCTACTGCACAGTAAATACATGAGACTAAAGTTTGCTAATTCTCTAAATATATCACAGCAGTGATTATGTTATACTTGTTTATAACTTGTTTGTATATACTATAACATACACACACATTAAATATATGATATATACAATGTATCATCTATAATAGATATAATATATATTATATGTTATCTTCCTGTTATCCAATAGCAGAAATCTACTATTAATTTATTTTACCAAGGTAGCTGCAGACAGGGTGGTGGTGGTTTTTTTTTTATATAACTCAATTTATAGGCCTTTTCTGAGACAAAATTTTATTGTAACATTTATTCACTTTCATTTTTCACTGGCAATACGTGTGCGTTTCTACTGATGTAATTTAATAGTCCTATGTTTTTTGCCTATAATTGTTGCCAGAAAGTCCCACTAATAGCCAAAGAGAAGAAATGTGACACTGCCATACAGAAACGATGGAACATTTAAACATCTGATGTCAGAGTGGTGGTGAGCAAGTTCAGAGGGTGGACCTGAAAGGAAACGGCCTCTTAGGAGAAAAACAAGGAAATTAATTTCATGGAGGGGGTGGCCAGCAGAGGGACTGTAGAAGCTTCAGCTTAAGTCTTCTGTAACTGCTGTGTGAGCAGCCTTGAGTTTAGTGCAGACTTTTAGTACCAAAATGTACTGGCCATTGTAAGTAGAAGAGGTTATTGTTAACTTACTTTCCAGTTACAGAAATGATGGCTTTTTAAATAGAATTAGATATAGCATTTCTCTAAATTGGCTGGCACACTGTCCTGTAGAGGCAGGGGCCATAGGAAGCGCGTTGAAAGTACAGTTGGACTTCCTGGATAGAAAACCCTTCCACTTTGCTGCTATTACCAATGAAGCAGAATTTTCCTGTACTGTAAACTTGAGAAAACTGCCAGAGTTGCCAATGTATCAGATAGTACTGCAAAATCTTTAGATGTGACTGTCTTCAGGCATCAAGTAAAATTACACCCAAAACCTACGTAAAAGGACCATCACCGAATTGAAAAAGATAAGACTAACATTAGGAAATACCAGAATGTCTCTCCAACCTTAATGTGACAGCATTCCATCCATATAGTACAGTGCAACTTTAATTTTGCCATCACATATTGTATTTTTCCACAGAACCCCTACCTCATTCAGTGAATAGTTAATTATTCCATATTTTATTTTTTAAAAATCAGTGTCTGGCCCAGTCTTATTTAACGTACGTGATATGAATCCTGTGTTGAATGCAGAAGTTTTCTAGGGCCACTTCTGTGCCTACAGGAAAAATATTACACAAACAGTGGTAGATGCATATTTGCACCATTCCTATGAAGCTGGATATGCTATACCCATTTTACAGAAAGGGAATGCGAAGAAAATTAATTATATCTCAAAGTGGCAGAAATGCCCTTTTTGGATGCCTAACCTGAAAAATGCCTGACTTTTCAGATAAACTGTTATTTCTAGAGACGTATGTGCATTCAAAATACAGATTTTGACATTACTTTAGAGTTATTTTCTTGAATGTGTAGAAAAGTGTAGCATACACAAGTGCATAAAGAGGGAAACTACTTCCATTTCCTCATTTTCTGATACATGAAGTAAAATCAAATTTTATTCTTTACATAAGGAGAAATTTGAATTAATATAAAACATTTAAATAATAAAAAGTAATTAGTCTACAATAAATATTCTACAATAAAAATTAGACAATCAGCTCCTAAAACACCTGCTTTTACATATTGGGAAAGAAAACATGAAAATTATGATATCAAGTTTGAAGTATATTATAAACCAAATTAATATTTCATTTTATTTTTATAATGACTGCAGAAAATACGGTATCTTAAAATTATTTTTATTAGCTCACACATAACTGAGAAAATCTCCAGGTTAGAATAACTTTTATTTATTTATGTTAATATAAATATGTATATGCACACTTACTCCTGTTTCTTCTTTTAGCATGAGAAGACCTTAGGTTAAAGTGTAGCTGAACTCCTTTATTATGGCTTAATCATCTTTGTATTAGAGGACATTTTGTCCCACCTCGTTACTTAGTTCCATCTATGATTTAAATTATTTATTTTAACTTTTAGTACAGGTGTTTTTTTTTAATAATGAGCTTAGAGGAAGGTAGCTATATATCTGGTAGGTTGTAACTCAGAATTATGTCTTTTTTTTAAATAATATGGGATCCTATTATTTGTTTTAACATTTGTGCTTCCGAGGTGCAGTTTACAAGTAATAGCAGCCATACGCTCCTATGAATTAATTTGTGTCATGTAAAATAGTTATCTACATATAACACATAACACAGAGAAGGTAGTACAAATTTTTCTGCTTGGAAATTTGCATATTCACATGTGTAACAGGGAACTATGTATGGGGTGTAAGGTACAAGGGATGGGATTAATTTTGCTGTCTTCTAGGGTATAATTTACCGGACCTACTTGAGAGGGGAGTTGTACCTTGGAGACCTGAATGTATGCGTAAAAAAATCAGACTAGCTCAGGTGTAGACATTTGTAGTATAGACAATGACATTTGGGTAAATGAATTCTTGGTGTTTGGCTGGTTTTATGATTTGGATTGACTTTTAGGGGTGAGTTCCTAGTGGTGCTTCTTAAGCTTAAATGTTTGCTTTTCAAGTAAGACTAGATCTTCTTTCAAAAGAGGAGAGAAAAAAAAAGAAAAAAGCAGGGAAAGCGTGTCCAACTTCTCAATAAGAACTTACTAATTCAGTTTGAGTAGTTTTTTGCATGTCTATATGTTTGCATGTTGCATGGGGGTTTTTTGTATACCTTAGAAGGATATTCTGTTTGTTAGACCAAATACTCATTTGGAAGGCAAAATATAATTTATAAATTCAGTTGAAGGGATACACACACACACACAAAAAGCACGTCCAAAATAGTTGTTGAGACATTTTAATGAGAATCCACAAAATCCAGAATTCTGTACAATGAGGCTCCATGGCACTTCCAGGAATGATCCTGCTTCATCATGATTCCAAATCGTCAACACTTTGGATGGTACTCTAATTTTGCCAGTACAGCCAGGCTCTTTCTTGGTATTGACAGCCATCCACTTTTGTTTGTTTGTTGGTTTGCTTGCTTGTTTTTAATCTCTATAATGGCCCAGTCTTATGAAACTCACTTCCCAGTTTGGTCACTGTAGTTCAGGTACTGCCCATGATTTCAAAGGATTTGATTCTCTGCTCTTGAAGTACTGTTAAATGTTCAGTTGGGAGCCTTCTGTTTGGACTTCCTGTCAGCCAGCTGCTGCTGTTATTCCCAATAATCCTATAGTAAACAGGGTAATAAAAATTAAGCAAATCCATAGATTTTTTGTCTGTTGATCTCTCTCTACATTTTATGCTACCTGTTATGAGTATTCTTGTAACGGGAACAGCAAGGGAGAATCAATGGAAACTTGCAGATGTAAAAGTAAAATGAAAATCAAATTAACTTAAATTGGTCCAAAAGATAAATAAGCTCAAGTTATTCACAAAGAGGAAAAAAAGTCTTATGCAAATATTATGCTTTATGTTCTTTATAAGAAATAGATCCACTGTTTAAAATAATAGTGCAATTAATGACAACACAAAACTTTTGAACTGAATTTTTATTGGGATTAGAAGGTTGTCTGTACAAAAAGAGTGAGAAGGATAACATGCACGTCAGTGGGAAGTTACCAAGATCTTTAGCAAGCTTGTGATAGTATGCAAATAAGGAAATAGAAATGAAAATATATAGCATTCAGTCAGTTTGATAGCACACATTTTATAGTAATGATTGAGGAAGTTAGGAAATAATTATTAGTCCAATTCATCTTGTAATGCTTAAGACTAAACATTAATTTGGAGTCTCTAATGTTTTAGACTAAAGCTGAATGAAAAACGAAACTGTAAAAGCAAAAAATTTCCTGTTTGCAAGGAATACAAAATATACCAAAGTAATTAATTTCTTTGACTATTTCATTTTACAAGAAAGCTGTTCCTGGAATACTCCTTATACAAGTTCTAAATAGGTCAGTAAGGAACTGAAGAGTAAGAAGTCTGGGTTTTGGTCATTGTGAAAGGTACTATTTTAATTTTACCACAAACAGACATGGAAGTTGAGTGCCTTCCTAGAAAGGTCAGAATATTATAAAATATTCCTGATTAAAAGCTTTTTAATTTTTTTAATTAACAGTGTATGAAACAATGTGTGTGATATATCCTTTCCCCAATAAGAAATTACCTAAACTATTGAAAAGTGTGATGCTGAAACTAAGTTATTTTGTCGTCTGCACTTCAATGATGTAAAGCACAAACACAGAGGAGTTTATTCAACACTGAAGAACATCGAGACAGCTGAATAGCTTTAAAAGCCATATACTTCTACAGCTATACTTAGTTGCATGTCTAGAGCTCAGTCCATGACTAAAATTAAAGGATGACTAAGCCTAAGAGATGAGTCTCGTGGAGAAGCAAACTAGAACAAAGGAAAAAGCTGAGACTGAAAATACTGGAGAGGAATATGCAGGAGATGAAGGACGTACACGCAAAACCAGATGGTTGTTGGAAGTAGGTTTATTCAGAAAGATTCTGGAATTTTGTCCCTGAGGATCAGGAATTATAAAGGGTAGAGGGTGCTTGTGGAAAGGCTGAGGTGGAGAGAACCTAGAAGACACTGCTTCCTTGTCTGTCATTTTAGGAGCAGAAGGATTAATTCTACCCATATTACCTGAATTGTCTTCTCTTCAATAGTGGTATAGGAACCCACAGCTGAACTCCATCAACTTTACGTTTTGGTATATTTCTGAGGAAGACTTTTAGTAATGAAGCACTTCTCAAACATTTTAAACATGCTGCTGGAGCAGAAAGAAAAGAAGTGGGGAAAAAAAACAGAGTAATATTGAGTTTATCTTTGTGACCTGGTAAGAAAAAAAAAGACATATATGATATAGGGAAGGAAGTATTTATGATCTTCTGGATACCATTACAGATGTATTAGATAAATCTTAGTAGAAAGTTGCTTAAAAGGAACTTTTGGAATGAGATCTTACAGTATGGTCTTTGCATCTATGCAAAGAGCTGTTTGAAAAATGTGGAAATATGTTAAGTGCATCACTTATGTTTTACTTGGACAGACTGAGGCACTGTTATGTTGTGGGCGATATGTGGTATTCTTCAAGAAAACTGGAGTGGTTTCTAATTCTAGAGACAACTACAATCTCATAAGTTAAAATCTCTGACAGTTAAAATCTTTACAAGATAAAAAAGAGCCCAGTGTCACAGGAACAGTTTTTTTATGAAATGGACTTGATATTGTGGGAGTGTACGCATTGCAGCTCCCTAAAGTGAATGTTTCATATATAGTAGGAGCATTTTTGGAGGAGTTAAATGTTAGATTCTTAAAGTGTTAGGATTTGTACTTTGGATTGGATTGTAAAGCACACCAAGATAAGGAATGCTTCAGACTTGGCCCTTAAGAGTGTGTTGTCTATTGCTTAGTATAGTTGACAAATCTGATGCCTAATTGAGAGTCTTACTAGTTTTGAAAAGTTGGTTGACCATGTGTTTAATTGTTATATATGCCCTAAATTGTTCACAGTACTTTGTATTTGTGAGTACCTGTAGAAACAGAGAAGCAAGAAATGGAGAAAAAAAGGTAGCTAGTGAGGGTTAAGTTTTACAAGTAATAAATAATTCCGTATTTCTTGTTTTTTGGTAGATATTGTCAGTAGAGTTTTGGGAGCTATTCAGCTCATCAGCCAGTAAGTGCAAGGATAGTGTTTTTGGCATCCTGCTGCCACTCCAGAAGGCAGCAGATCTTCTCAGATCTTCTGTAGGTCCTGTCTGTCAATGTGGGTGGACATCTCAAAACCCTTCAGTAGCTCAAATGACTCAAATGAGAGTAGTGGAATTGACCTGTAGGTATCTGATTTTGGAGGAGGCTCTACTGACTTTATTGTCCATATCTCAATTGACTGAGATGGGAGACAACTTCCCTTCAAGATGGGTCTCTTCATGTAGCATGCTAGATACAGATATGTCTGAAATTTCATCTCTAGCTCATGTGTCAAAACAGCATTTAAATATTTACATTCAGATGTGCTGATTTCAAACTGAACTCTGCACAGTTTCCTCCTCATACTTAATTTTAGCAAGGCAAAGTCACTCAGATTTTACGTGTTTGTTTGTTTGTTTGTTTGTTGGGAGACAACAAGCCTAACTACAGTACAGGCCAACACCAGATTCTCTAGAGGTATCTTTAATTACATGGAATTAAGTTTATCCTGCAAGTAGACAAGTTTTAGGAAAAATACTGGACAGTGGACAGTATCCTAGGTGATTTCTAGAGCCAAAATTGTAACACAGTAAATTCTATTTCTTTGCTGTGTCATGTATGCTTCCTTGTACAAAAGTGGCAATTTGCGGAAGTTACAAAATAGCTCTGATCATCTGAATTATTTACTGAACACATTTTTGATCGCTTCCTTTTTTGAAAAATTTTGAAGTGAAGTCTAAATGTAAATTTAATATTTTACTGCAGACAAAATCCATCTTTTCTGCACAAAATCTCTAGCAAGGAAGACAGCTTATATTGATATTCCAGCACCATTAGTTTATCACTATGACTTTTTAGAGCTACAGAGTATTTCAATTTATTATTAGTAGCATTTCCATTTGTTATTGCAGCTAGCTTTGATAAAGACAAAAATTGCTATAGACTTTATTATTGATTGTGAAATTATGAAGCAAGGATATAAAAATCAGTTGAGGTATTAATTTATTTTCCATTTCTGCATAGTTCATAGTTCTGCATTGTTTTGTTGGGGTTAAAGGGTATTTTACAAATCACAGAATCACAGAACGGTCAGGGTTGGAAGGGGCCTCTGGAGATCATCTAGTCCAACCCCCTGCTAAAGCAGGGTCACCTACAGCAGGTTGCACAGAATCATGTCCAGGTGGGGTTTGAATGTCTCCAGAGGAGACTCTACAGCCTCTCTGTGCAGAGTTCCAGTGAGCCTGTTCCAGTGCTCTGTCACTCTCAAAGAAGTTTTTCTTCATATTCAGAAGGAACTCCATGTGTTTCACTTTGTGCCCATGACCCCTTGTCCTGTTGCTGGGCACTACTGAAAAGAGCCTGGTCCCATCCTCCTGACACTCACCCTTAAGGTATTTGTATGCATTCATAAGCTCACCTCTCAGTCTTCTCTTCTGCAGGCTAAACAGGCCCAGCTCTCTCAGCCTTTCCTTACAAGGGAGATGCTCCAGTCCCCTCATCATCTTCATAGCCCTCTGCTGGACCCTCTCCAGCTGTTCCCCGTCTCCCTTGAACTGGGGAGCCCAGAACTGAACACAGCACTCCAGGTGTGGCCTCACCAGGGCAGAGCAGTTGGGGAAGACAATCTCCCTCAACCTGCTGGTCACACTCCTCCTAATGCACCCCAGCACCCCACTGGCCTTCTGGGCCACCAGGGCACACTGCAGGCTCATGGGCAAGTTGCTGTCCACCAGCACCCCAGGTCCTCCTCAGAACTGCCTTCCAGCAGGTCAGCCCCCAGCCTGTACCAATGTGTGAGGTTATTCCTCCCCAGGTGCAGGACCTTACACTTGCCTTTGTTGAACTTCTTTAGGTTCCTCTCCACCCAGCTCTCCAACCTGTCCAGGTCTCACTGAATGGCAGCGCAGCCTCCTGTTGTATCAGCCACTCCTCCCAGTTTTGTACCATCAGCAAACTTGCTGAGGGTGCGCTCTGTCCTTCATCCAGGACATTGATGCATAAGTTGAATAACACTGGGCCCAGCAGTGACCCCTGGGGAACACCACTAGCTATAGGCCTCCAGCTAGACTCTGTGCTGCTGACCATAACCCTCTGAGCTCTGCCATTCAACCAGTTCTCGATCCACCTCATTGTCCACTCATCTAACCTACGCTTTTTGAGCTTACCTACGAGGATGTTATAGGAGACAGTGTCAGAAGCCTTGCTGAGGTCAAGCTAGACAACGTGCACTGCTCTCCTCGCACCTACCCAGCCAATCATTCCATCACAGAAGTCTATTAGGTTGGTCAGGTATGACTACCCCTTGGTGAATCCATGTTGACTGCTCCTGAAAACCTTCTTTTCCTCCATGTGCTTAGAGATGACCTCCAGGATGAAGCTGTTCCATCACCTTTCCAGGGATGGAGTGAGGCTGACCAGCCTATACTTTACTTGGTCCTCCTTCGCCTTTTTGAAGACTGGAGTGACAATGACTTTCCTCCAGTCCTTAGGCACTTCTTCTGTTCTCCGTGACCTTTCAAAGATGATGGAAAGTGGCTTAGCAATAACATCTGTCAGCTCATCCAGCATTCGGGGGTGCATCCCATTGGGGCCCATGGATCTGTGTGTCAGGTTTGCCTAAATGATCTCTAACCCGATCCTTCTCAATCAAGGGAGTCTTCCTCTTTCCAGACTTTCTGTTGCTCCCAGGGTCTGGCAAACCTGAGGGCCAGCCTTGCCAGTAAAGACTGAAGCTAAGAAGGCATTAAGCAATTCCTCCTTCTCTGTGATCTTCCTCACCAGGACACCCACCTCATTCAGCAGCAGGCCCACATTTTCCCTAGTCATCCTCTTCCTACTGATGTACTTGAAGAAGCCCTTCTTGTTGTCCTTGGCATCCCTTGCCAGATCTAATTCCAGACTTAACTTCTCTTGTTGCATCCCTGCATATTCTGACAACACCCCTATATTCCTTCCAAGTGGCCTGTCTCTTTTTCCATATCCCATAAACATCCTTGTTCTGTTTATGTTTTGCCAGAAGCTCCTTGCTCACCCTTGCAGGTCTCTTGCCCCCTTTGCTTGATTTCTCACTTGTAAGGATGTACCAATCTTGAGCTTGGAGGAAGTGATGCTTGAATATTAGCTTGTTTTCTTGGATGTCCCTACCTTCCTGACCTCTAACCTATGGGAATCCTCCAAGCAGGTCCTTGGAGAGACCAAAGTTAGCTCTCCTGAAGTGCTGAAGGAATGAAATAATAAAGCCAACATACACAGGTTTTTTCATAGACTTTGCCTGCTATGTCATATTACATGTGAATAAAACTCATTATCTGTTTTGTTTGTGCAGTAATTATATTTTGTTGTCCTGTGCATTCCTTTTGTTCCCTCCATACCATACTATGTGCTGTAAAAGCACACATAAATAAATAGGATAAACAAATTAAGCTCTTTAAATAAATTAATTTACTCTGCAGCACTGTATTCAAATCTTATGTGCTCACTGGATTTCATTTTAATGAAACCCTTCTAAGAACAGTACATTGTATGCCAAACAGTGAAATTATATATTAAATGAATGATTAAATATACTGTGTTCCAATTTATACCAAATCTGTACGCTGTGCATGCTTAAATCCTCATAAATCTAAAGAAATAAATCTTCAACATTCTTAAAACATCTGCATTGCAATCCCCCTCTTGAACACCCGTTTCATGGACATATAAACACAAAGTCATAATAAGCCTAAAGCTATGATGCAGTTAAACTATCCTTATCAAAGTTTTTGACTTAAAAACCTGAGACTATTAAAATGGAATCCACTTAAATGTCTTGAAACATTGCTCTGAAAAGTCTTATTCCACTCCATCAATAAGCTTATTGAATCACTTTGCAATCAGAATCTCAAGTTTAGCAAATATTTATTATAAAGATTACCTGGAATAAATGTATTGATTACTATAGATGGTCATGTTGCTAAGTTTCATAGAAATGCATTCAGAGAAACAAATACTCATCTAGCTACTGTGCATGAAAAATAATGACTGCTGCAAAAGAAATTTGCTGTGTGAGAAATGTGATGCTCTTCTCAGGAAAACTTCTAGGCATTTCAGCAGCAAATTTTCATAGATATTATTAAACACATAATAATTGTATTATTTCATTACTGAAAACTTTTAGTGGTTGAATGTATACAGTTTTTTAGTTGTTGGTTGGTTGGGTTGGGTTGGGTTAGGTTTTTTTTTCATTAGGAGTCAGAATTTTGGTTATCAGAAAGAAAAAACCACACCACCAACAACAACAAAAAAGTTTAACATTTTCAGTGCCTCCCATAGATTTCCCTTATAGGAACTATTTTGTTTACCACTGTCCGACCAAACCAACCTAACTCATACATAATTTAGCAATGACATAGAGTCTTGGGAGCTATTAGCAATAAAAAGGAAACTGCAAGGAAAGACACAGATTCTTCTAGAAAAGACTATTCTGCACTGAGCTCCCTTTATTGTTTATATTAAAGTTCTGTGTAAATATCAGATATATCTACCTGCTACATACTGATGGTTCTCATGTAACAGAAGTGCAATTCAAACCATCACAGTCCTCATGCTGTAATTTTGAAAATCAAGGAAAATCTTGAAGTGCATCATAGCTCCTCCTGGCTACCATCCCAGGCTTTCCCCTGGACAGGAAAACATGAATGGGCATTTTTTCTCATTTTGAAATAGTGATATTGGCACACTCTTTTCCAAAAAGTGTTGTTCATTCAGTGTTTGTGCTCCATGTTATAAACAGACATTTGGAGTCTCCCGAGCCATGTTACCGGTATAGGTTCAGTAGGGAGATTATATTTTCTTTATGATCCAGAGCAGTTCCATAAGATGTTATTGCTCAAGAAGCCTCTTTGAAAATAAAATGTTGTGTAAAATTCAGCATAAGCTAAAATAGTAATGTCTTGTCTTTATTTACAAAACTATATTGCTCCTATCCTGTAAGGCTAAAGTCTCTAAGCCAGAATGTGTATTTCCAATTCAACAGCATGCTGATAGAAGTGAGGAAACAAACCACCCAAAAGCATAGCAAAACCCTTATTGTTATAAATAGTCCAGAAGGCAGTTTAAAAGCCTGACAGGATGAGCAGCCCTCACATTGTATGCTAAACCATAAGATCTAGTGTCCTAACATGTCCAAGTGTCCTTTGAGAATACTCTGCAAATCCTGGACACCTCAACAGAGGAAATAATAGGTTGTAATTTAAGATGGAGATACAGTTTAGGGAAGTGATGTTTGGAAACAGAGGTTTAGTTTAACATTGCCTTATTTTGCAACTATTTTTCATGGCGTCTAGGAACGTGTTCCAGACAGCCCTTCTCCTGCTCCTTCTCTTGAAGAGGGCCGAAGACCTGGCAGCCATCCATCCTCTCATCGAAGCAGCAGTGTGTCCAGCTCTCCTGCACGGACTGAGAGCTCTTCAGACAGAATCCGTAGGTCACATTCTTCTCCTTGTCACCACTTTAAATTTGATTAGGTGCAGCTGGTTTTTCTAATCAAAATGTCCTCATCTTAAATAGATCTCATATGTATCATGTTCGGAAGTTCAGCTGCAATAACTATCTTCCAACATTATGTTCCCCAGTTTACAGTATCATAATATCTGATGCTACATTAACGGGTACTGATATAAACTGCCATCATGTCGTATTAAGCATAAAGATATGAGCTATGAAATACAGAATTGCAGCTGGGAAGCAATTTGCTAGATTAGTTTTAGAACTGAACATATAGTGTAAACATTTGTTAAAGAAATTGAGTTTTATTTAATCTGGTTATTCTGGTTTGATTTCTAAATTGAATCTGACTTCATAAGCAGCATTGCACATGGCAGAATTGCTTGGTAAAGAGAAAAATTAGGTTAAATCAATTAAAAATACGCATAAATTATATTTTTTTAAATATAAAAATTTGTAATGGTGAGAAATATGATTCAGAGAGTATTATCACTTCATAGCTCACAAGGGCAGAGTGAAATTAAACCATGGTGTGTCAGAGTGATACCATTATTTTCAAGGCTCCATCTACAGGATGTAAATTACATGGCAAAGACCCTGAATTCTATGATATTCCAGTGTAACTGCCTGGATATTAAGGTTTTAAACACGTATTATGTTATGGATATTTACTTAAATTCATATTACATTTGTCCATTCCTTTTATTATTGCTGTTACAGGTTTTTGTGCTTTTAAGGCATCTTTCCACAGTGGAATTTGCCAGTAGGTGAAACTAGAGGATTTGGCATGCAGATAGAAGGCCATGAAATAGGTATATGAAATATGTAGTCGTGTTGATTAGATGCAGCACGTTTCTTTTAGACTGCTTCCTCTCAGGCTCTCCGCAGACTCAGGAAGCTGACCCTTCATTGACCTTCAGATGAGAGATCTTTCATTATTATGTGATGAAAAATGACTTACCAAAGAAAAGAAATGAGGCCTGACCATGACAAGCTGAAAATTCTGTTTTCTTATCACTTGGAGGATTCAGAGTGCAGATTAAACTGGCATCCCATATACTGTGACTTATCTATTTCCCCAGACTCGACCCACGAGCCTTTCGTTATATTTTCTCTCCCCTGTCCATTTGAGGAGGGGAGTGATAGAGCGGCTTTGGTGGGAACCTGGCATCCAGCCAAGATCAAGCCACCAGAGTTCATAAGTAAAGTTCTGGAAAAAGCCTCACAACCTTGGATATTTTTTTTTAATTGATTAATAATATGTTTTTTTTTTACAACCATTGAAGACCTTTTCCATTGTTCTTTAATAAAAAAAAGTAAATGAAATGTAATTGAGAGATGCTTACTCTTTCTGTGAAGGAATAACACTTTTTTTTTTTTTAAGAAATGGTATAGCATTACCGTAAGCAGCTTACTCTGCTTACTTTACCAGCTGAGAGGAGTGGGGCCATTGCACATTGTTTCTTCCAATGTGAACATAACAGATTTCTTTAAATACTGGATCACTTCAGTAACTTATTTATTCATAAAATAACACCTTTATCTGCTATATGATTTGTTAACACTACACCTGATTCTTAAGTGCATCTGCTTTTGTGGTGCCAGCAAGAGTAAGATGACTACTACAGAAATATGGGTTACATATGAAAAAAAGCTTTCCTGAAAATGGCATAAGCCTCTTGCAAACACAATTTGTCAAGATAGAAGCATAGGGACATGAACTGCCTTAGATGGGTTGCTGAGGTGTGTTTGAAACTCATGAAGATCTGTTTGAGAACTGTTGTAAAGAGATTTTCAAGCTGTCTGATGAGCAAATAAGCAATTCTACTGTTACACAGTATATTTTGAAAAACATTGTTTATCACCTGGAAGGCCTCAATGCTTAATTTAAGGAAGTTAGGGACTGCATATTGGGAATGCTGATATACAAGAGCTTTTGTATAACTAAGAAAAAAATAATCAGCAAGTAACTCACATAGAACCTTCTATGCTTTTCTGGTTTGTTTCATTTTGCATTTCAGTTCTTATTAAATGAACAAGAAAATGTTTGCAAATATACAACTTTGTCCAAAGTTTCTGAACTCTTCTTTTTAAAATGAATTGTTTTAAACCAAAATGAACAGGAAGAAACTCTCCTGCTGTGTGGATGCTGATACCACTAATTAAGTAACTTTGTGATTGTTAGAATTCTTGTATTATTAAGAGGAAGACTATATAAAATAAGTACAAAAAGGTGTTGTTAATGTGACGGCTGATTTTCTTTCTGCCTGTGCTTGTGTCTAGCAGCTGTCCATCAGAACGGGCTATCTATGAACCAAATGCTGATGGGTTTGTCACCTAATGTCCTGCCTGGACCTAAGGAGGGTGATCTGGCTGGTCATGATGTGGGACATGAGACAAAAAGAATACACATTGAGAAAGGTAATAAGAATATTAAGATTCTGCTGTTTCAGTTTAAAACAAGTATTGTCTAAACAGCTAAATAGTAATATAATTGTGATTTTAATTTTTTTAAATTTGTTTGATTGTTTTTTGTTTCACAAATTAAAAGAGGATGATAGCTTTCTCGATTCTACTTTGTGGTTCTTGAGATTAATGAACAATATATGCAGGAGGAATGTAATAAATATTACAAAGCAGGATGAGTGAAAAACAGTTTTACATTATATTGTGTCTCTGACCCTTCTACAACGCTGTTTAGGTATTAAGTTTCTGTCTCCATCCAGTTGACTTTAATGACCTACTTCCCAAAGGGACTGAGTGCCGTGAAAATTAGTCCATGTGTGCAAAAAGGAAAAAGGCTAATACCAAGCCATTAAATTAGGGAATTGCATAAAATGAGGCTGGTACACATTATATAATGGGATTTAAATTTAATTGAGTATATGACCAAAGTGTTTGATCTAGGTGAATAGTCCACATGCACTTATGCTGATTATGACACCATTTCGTCTCTGTTGGTATTCAAAGTTAAGTTCCTGTGCAGAGTTGTTACAGGGGATTTTGGAGGGGTGGTGGTAGAATTTTAAAAGGTGTATTTCATATTATATTTACTTAATATATGTGAAATTTAAGTATTATTGACTAGAAATATTGTTGTTAAAGAAAGGTTAGAAATATGACATTATCCTTTGAAAAAATATTCTTTGGATTTATCAGAAAAAATCAGTTCTTGGAGAAAAATGAGAGGAAAAGTAAAAGGTAAAATAGCCAGACATTGAAACAGAGCCAGAGAAACTGCTGCAGTAACGAAGATTTTGGAATGAGACATTTTGTGCCATATTTTAATAGCTATAAGATGGTACCTTCTCTGTCTTGTGTTTGAACACTGAGATATGAAAAAGCATTAAAATCTGGACAATTCTATTCTGGACAGGTGGCATTTTTAATAGGATTACCAGAAAAATTAATGGAAACAACATTTCTTTTATATAAACCATTTAGTTTGGTTCATTGCACACACAACCTGTTTTAGCTTATACTGTGCCCTCACTCAGCCCCTGCAAATTGTACCCCTGCTGTGAAGTATGATGTGATCAAATAGGTTTGTTTTGAATTTCCATAAATGATTTTATTTTAGCCTCTGGAATTACTCATTTAAGTGTAATCAGACTAGTAAAACCTGCAAAGAGAAGTGCATACGAAGAATTGCTCGTATTTTTGCATGTCATTCAGGTTTTTTAAAGGTTTTTTTTATAATGGTACCCCAGATGTATTTTTCAATCTGTTGCCAGTTACGTTTTTGCAAGATCTTTTATCAGTAAAACTGCTGAGAATTCTCTTTTTTCCTCAGTCCTTGTTTAGGTCAAACCTTCTATTTTTTGTTCTTTTTTCCCCCTCTGTTCCAGCCGACTGAATTAATGGTAAATATTCATGGGCTATCTAGATTGATAGGGTATACTAAATTAAAAATTGTTTTCTGTCATGACTACATTTATCATGTCTCTCATGCCAGTCTTGTAAGTTTAATACTAATCTAATCTGTATTAAAACAAGTGATTTAACTTATAGATATTTGTGGAGATAGTAATTATCTACTTCTGTCACTGTGAGCTTGCAATCAAATTTCCAAACTGTTGCTTACCACTGCAAATCAGTCAAAATGCGACCGTAGTTAAAATTGCAAACAAACATATGTAGGTGGTGGTACACTTATTGTTGAAACTCCCTCACCTTTATCATCTGATTCAAAAGAAAAAGAAAGAGAGTAAACCAGAAGTTTGGAATAAGTATCATGAAGAATTTGGACATTTTTGTGTTTTCATCTAAGCCACTTTTGTTGGCAGAAACCTATTACATGAAACTAAAATGACTTTGAATTGAACCTGGGAGAACCTGGGAAATTCTGCCTGGTAAAGAAGGCCCTATATTTTCTATTCTTGTCTCCTCTTCCATTAAAAAAATGAAAGGACCAAAGAAAACCCTGAAGTTTTTCTTGCATCAGGGAAAATTTATTTACAGTCAAGAGAATGTAAAGGGGAAACAAAATTATAACAGAGGCAACTGATCAACATACAAAATTTTGAAGAGATTTAGCATATGTCAGAGGGGTGAATCATTTGTTTGACGTGATCTACGAGTTGGATACAGAAGAGAAATACCATTTATGTTATAAACTTAAAACAAAGGAGGTACTTTACCCAGTCCATGCAACAAAGTGTAATATATTTAGAAACAGTTTGCTGGCACTAGCAAACTGCATAACAGTTTGAAGGTATTTGGTCTTTCCAAGATCATGTTCATTTCTATTCAAAATGAGGCCAGAATTATTATTAGTGCCTAAAATGAGTTTATTTTACTGGGGTGATTTAAGCTACCAGTAAATCTCTTGTGCAGTTATCTTTGGTGTTTTTTTTTTTATTTTATTATTTGCTTTTAGACTGTCTTCAAAATCTGTTCTCTGGTTCTGGTGTGCGCTGTCTTGAGTGACCTCACCTTCCGTTGGAGTCAGTTTATCTTTATCCCACCAATAATCAAATTAGGTTCTATGGATCTGATTCACTGCCTGTTTAAACTGGAAAGTTTGCATCAGGCTCTGGGTCAATATTTGTTGCAAGAAGATAGGAAAAGTTTCAGTTCTCAAAGACCATGCGTAAATGTGGGTGTTGGGAACATTTTCCAGCTGCTGACTCCAGATGTGGAACTTGGCCACATCCTAGCTTCATGCTGTGGCAAGACCCAATGTACATATTGGAAGTTCCACCCACTCCCTGGGTTCTATAAGAATAAAACTTAGATTTGCTGAGTTATGTTGTGGTCCAGCCAGGTTCCTAGTCTGGGCTAGAAAGGAATGCAGGAGACACTGGAGAGAGCACTTCTGCCCCACAGTTCATACATAACTCAAAATGTCATTATCTGTATGAGCAGAGAAGTGACTTACCCTACACTTCCAGGATTTTTTCTGTATTTGAGAATAGCAGATTTTCCAGTTTTACTGAAAGTAGGCTGTAGAACTGCAAATGATCCTGGGAAGAACGAGGTAAGTTCAAGTACACAATGTTAGTTCAAGTACTTGACATCCATCATCAAAACCAAGTATCTAATTTTGTAACCTGTAATTATGGACTGTTGATGATGCACACTTGGTTTTATTAGGTCAGAATTCACGAAAAGGTCTTAAAATGAAGTATATAAGTCAGAAAAGAGCCATTCAGTCTTTTTACATTAAAATTAAGACTCTGAGTCTTTTCAGGTAAAGTTTCTGTGACACAAAGAGTTTGCTCTAAATAGTCCCACAGTTTTGGTGAGTTATAGTTTATCACTTATCCTGCTCAGTTGTTATCTGAGGTCCTGCAGATATCCCAGTCTGCAGCTGTGAGAAGTGTGTTTTTGATGCTTTTAATGGGACTGTATACTTGTTCAGCTCTTCAGTGATGTTGTCTGTTACATCTGGAAATAGCATAGGAAGGAGGAACTAACGGAGAACCTAAGGACTAGACTGCTGAATCCTGATGCTCTTCTTGCTCATTGATCTGAAGTGTTTCAAAAAAAAAGTTCATAATAATCAATGGCTTAAAAGTTAAAAAAATATATTATTATAATATTAGATCTGTAATTCCCCCCTCCAAGCAATTTCACAACACTCCTTGGATATGTGGGTCCCAGTTCCTTGTAGACAGAAGAGAGCGTTGAATTTGTAACACGTTTCCTGGGTAGTATCCTTAATCACTGTGCTTTGTCTAAAAGAGGGATGTATGTTTTACTATCATCCCTTTGCCCCTACAACTCAGACTCTGGTCATATGGGGCCTGCAAGGTAGAACTTATAGCTCAGTCCTGTTGCCAGAATTTCTCTATTTACTGGCTCCAGATAGCTGCATATGTTTTTCTGTTGACTTTAGACAGACTATAGCTACTTGTTAACTTCATTAGATCCCAGTTTACCCTACTCAGTTTGGTTAATGTTAAGTGATGTTGGAGGCAGCGGCTGCTCCTAACAGCCTCTAACTGTACCTGTCTAGCAATAGCTACCCTATACGCTATATACGCTTCAGACCAGGATTGTCTTCTGTGGGACAAATACCTAAAAGTTAGTTGCTTTAACACCAAATCAAGATGCTTAAGTTTTATTGGATCTGGCCCCAGGGCATCAGATTAGAATTTTCTGTCTGCATCAATTTATATTTTTTTAGATTGACACCAACAGCAAATTAAGCCTGAATGTCATGCTTACATTTTAAATTGAATATGTTATTTGAGATGTTATGGGAAGGACACTCTTGTTGAAAATATGCATGCTGTTTTCTGTAACAAAATATAAAATATTCACCACGTTCACAAAAGAAGCTAAACTATTTCTTTCAGAAAACCTTTTAAACTATGATATTAATAGAAATTTACCAAGTAATTTCTAGATAATCAACAATAACTGCTTCTTGGCTGGTATGATAGCAGCAATTAAGGTATAACTTTATCAAATCCACATATTCAGAAGTCCCAGTCTTTCTGTCTTTTTTTATTTTATGTCCCCCTGTAGAGATGTGAGCAATCTTAGACCTCTGGCTCATATCTTATAAAACAGAATATTAAAATTCCAAAATATCTTTAGTGTAAAATGGAAAATAATTTAAATATTCCAAACTTATTATTAGAATTGTATTTTCCTGTAGCAGTCATGCAACAAAAATGGAACTAATGATAAATATGTCATCCTATATAGTTATTCATTCTGCATTATCAGCAGTAAATTCTTTTATAACATAGACACAGTGTGAATATAATATATCAAGCATGCTAATTCACCTTAATAAATACAGAAAAACATATAAGTATGTTTTTATAAATATGAAAGGCTCAAAGGAAGTTATAGCATCCAGAGAGATTCTCTTCTACCTGATCTGTCCCCTAGCAAAGTCAGCCAACAAACGATCCAGATCTTTACTTAAATTCTGTTTCTGGTCTGTTATGATTTCAGTTCTCTGAGAAAACTCTTTTTGAAAGAGAGTTGATGTACTGAGAAATTTTTGTTCACAGTTCTGCTGACCAGCTGCTTGTGTAAACCTACTTTATCTGTTCATTTTAATTTTTGTGTACGTACATACACAAAGAGATATTTATACATTATGTTTATTTTATTGAATATTGCATTTTAATGTAACACGAACAATATAAACATACCTTGATGGGTATCTATATGCAAATATATTTACAGTTAACACATTTCAGGTCTACATTCTCGGTTCTGTTCTTAAATGTTACCTATTAAATCTTAATATATTAGTTTGTAATTCCTTAAGATACTGAGTTCAGGCTATGTATTTATACATCGTGTAGTGCATTGTGAAAGTGATCTTGAATGAGCTTTAAATACTTCTCAAAGCCTAAACAGTAGTCAAATCTGTAACCTATGACAGATGATATAAAAATACACTAAATGAAAGGTCTGAGAAAGCTGGTATCACCAAAATAACCTTTTTGACACTCTGGTGGTTGGTGTGTCTTTTCTCTCAGCCGAAGAGGTTCAAGAATGCTTAAAGTACATTAAAAGCTAATGGACTACAAAGGTGAAAAATGAAATTGCAAGATTTTTCTTAATGGGTTGTTATTTACTAAGAAGCCAGAAAACATCTATTTTTATTGCATAGCATAGAAGCCTTTCATATTATTGAATAGGTTATGAATAGTGTATGTATGCAGGAAGGAGTGCAAAGGTAGTACAAACTTCTGAAAGTTTTTTGTAGCAAAATACTGGATCGGAGTATTACTAGAGACTCACTAATTCATCCTTCAAGAGATACTTCTTCTGCAGACTTGTTTGCTACTAGGGACCTTTATTCTGCTAGGGTAGTAGTAGTTTTGCCACAATTTATCAGAGATTTGCTGTACAATTTTCACTTGATGGATGCGTGTGTATCACTTCCAAAATACCCTACGCGAGCTGGACTCATTGCAGCCCAGTTGCGCATATGCATACCAGCTATTCTATATTTACAGTGACTCAAATGCATTTTGGACATATCTGACTTTTTGAATAGGCTCAGATGAGTTACATGTGCACAAAACATCTGGTGTATTCTTAATCTGTTGAAACAACTCTACATGTACAATTCCTCTGTGCTTTGTGCCCCAAACAGTTCACAAAAGGTGCTTTTTTCTTTTGTTTCTTTTTGTGTGTGTGTCTTTCTTTTCAGTGGTCATCATGTGTCCCTCATACAATAGACCTTAGAATGGTCTTTATAGTCTTTAATAGTGTTTATTACATACAGAGGGGAGAGGAGCTAAAAAAATCCTTTGAAATAGTTTGTGTGCTCATTTTCATTTTTTTTAAATGAATTGTTAAACAGAAGATGTAATGGTAATTGGTAAGATGTTAGAAAGGACTTTTTTTTGTCATGCTACCACATGGCTGTTTTGAATTCATCGGTTCTTTTTGTGTTTGCTGCTAGGAAAGATATGTTATAGCGATGAAGTTAGTGAAGTTAGGGCTATTCCCACTAAGAGAGGACCCACATGAGGGTGACCAGACAAATATAGTTCTGTTTCTCTAAAGTAGTTATTTTTAATTTTCCATTTTGCTGGTTAAGAAAATGCATTTTCTGGAGAAGAAAAAAATACATGATGTATTTAGCTGCTGCAGAACTG
>NC_073724.1:78940563-79053063 GCF_023634155.1 Falco peregrinus
TTGGCATATCTTACTGCTCTGCATATCTTCTTTCACTAGAAATTTTCCTTTGTGGAGTTCTGCAGGCGTTTATGATGATAAATTAATGGGTTGCTAGTTGTATAGGTAAGATGATTGAGAAAAGTTCTTAGGAGTCCTTCCTTAGGGGTCTATACTTTTTAGAAATTAGATGTGCTAGGACATGGTACTAGCATTCCTGGGTTTTTTTCCAAGAGCTGTAAGGAGTACAAGTCCTTAAACTAGATTTCCAACAAAAATTCAAGATGCTGTAACAGGTCTACCAATACAGAGGTACAAGTAGCTACAATCTGAGAATATCAGGATATGCTTGGGGCAGCTGGGCACCCTAAGCAGTGGATGAATGTCAGAGACCATGTTATAAATTCCTTCTGATTTTGGGAGCATTTCCTAGGTCTAGGCAAGACTTTTGTTCCAAAGTAGGCATAGTTTTTAATCCTGCAAACATTTGCAGTTACTAGACAAATTGCCCAAATCTGCTGTCCCATTGAAACCAGCAGGATGCTTTACTCAAGAGTGTGCAAACTGCAATGCTTGAAAATACTTGCAGAGATCAAGAGAGGAAAGGCTAGTTTGTGAGACTGAATGTTCTGTATCCACCATGTCCTGTAAAATAATTATTATTGGTATTAATAAAGATATGGAATGACTACATTTTTAAGGGGAAGAAAAAAACTTAAAAGCTGGATATTAATTTGTTGTTTTTAACAAAAAAACATAGTAACTGGAATTAGTATTTAAATTCAGAACTCTGACAATGATATTTATAGATCCAGACATAAACCTAGTATCTTTTAGTATGTTAACTATGTAAGGCAAAGACTATATTTATAATTTAAATTCAATGCTAGTTTTTTTTTCCACAAAAAAATTATTTGTATTTGGGGAGGGGATGTAATTGTCATGCTCAAATTCATTAGGTTGTACTAGTGCAAATTTTATATGCCCTAAAAGAGAAAGGTGGCTCTGAATGCCTTGCCATTACAGATTAGCTGACTGAATCATGACAGTGTCCCAGTTATAGAAAGTGGTTTCAATTTATGTGGCATAATCCAGTCCTTGCTGGATCCCACAGAAGAAATACTGTGGGTATCCTGCCACACAGAAGATGATAGAAACTTGTTTCATCACAAGATCCAAGTGGTGTGCACATACTTGTGCCCACATCATTTTGGGTAAGCACTTGGGAAAGTCTGTTTTGGAGAGTGTTAGAGTAGTCCAAAACAAATTCAGCAAATGAGTTAAAAAAGCAATTAGCATGGACAGCCTTAATCCCTGACCCTCTTTGTATGACTGTGTGTATGGCCAAGGGACAGTGAGCGTGGCTACAAGCATAGCTTGGTGGTTGGGGCATTCTTTTGGAAGAAAATGACTGAAGTACAGTCCCATGTGTACTGAATATTTTGATGTAGACAGGTAACTGGAGCAATGGTTTGAACTTAGGGCTCTGCATGCTTGGGAGAGTATGCAGGTAAGCAAGCAGTAGTCGTGTTCATTCTTACATTGCTTTGCACTTGGCAGAGGAACTAATTAGGGGAACAGGTTTAACAAAAAGTTAAATCCATGTTTAACTTGGATATTATTCACAGGTAGGGGGGGGGAAATGACTACAGTATTCTCCTGACCTAGCTAGTTGTGACTGAATTTCCTCAGATAGCAGAGGAAAAAGAAACTTCTACATCTCAATGTAGTTTTGTAGATCACTGGAAAATTTCATCACTGTTGCCACTGTTCACCTTTGACAAAAACAGTGGTGTGGCCAGCAGGTCGAGGGAAGGAGGGAGGTGATTCTCCCCATCTACTCCACTCTTGTGGGACCCCACCTGGAGCACTGCATCCAGCCTTAGGGGTCTCAAGCAGAGGAAAGAAATGGACATGTTAGAATGAGTCCAGAGAAGGGCCACAGAAATGATCAGAGGGGTGGAGCACCTCTTCTATGAAGAAAGGCTGAGAGAGTTGGCATTGCTTATCCTGGAGAAATGAAGGCTCCAGGGAGACCTTGTTGTGGCCTTTCGGTACTTAAAGGGGGCTTACAGGAAAGACTGAGAGAGACCTTTTATCAAGGGCTATAGTGACAGGACAAGGGACAGTGTTTTTAAACTGAACAAGGTTTAGATTGGACATAAGGAAGAATTTTTTACGATGAGGGTGGTGAAACGCTGGAAGAGGTTGCCCAGAGAAGTTGTGGAGGCCCCATCATTGGAAGTACAAGGTCAAGTGGGATGGGGCTTTAAGCAACCTAACCTAGTGAAAGCAGCCCCTGCCTTTGGCAGGGTTGTTGAACTAGATGGTCTTTAAAGGTCCCTTCCAACCCAAACAATTCTGTGATTCTGTGAACTTGCGTTTAATTGTTTAAAAGATTGTAAGTACCTCTATGCTAGAAAGTGATCAGGACTCCCAGAAGTATTTATCCAATGTCCAGGGAAACTTTAGTTGACTCCCTGTCCAAAGTGTGGCACTGCTCTTCTCAGAAAGACTAGGTTTAAGCGACAAACTTTTCATGCCATTTTAGACCCCTTCTCAATTTACATAATTTTCAGTCTAGGCACCTAAATTATGTTACGGACAGGCTACCTAATGCAAGGTGGTAATTCCACTTAGGTGGAAGATGACTATGTTAAGTTTAATGTGAGTTTCAAGTACGATGTCATTGTCGAATCTAAATTCCTTCTGAGGACTTACTCAGGAAACCTTATTTTTTGTACCTAAATAAGTAATGAAAAGCCATAAACAGATCCCAGAATCCAAGCGTGTCTTTCAGTGAGTCTACATACTTCCCACTTTAGAGCTAAGATATTTCTAAGAAAACTACCTGAAATGAAGGGCTTAGAGGAGAAAAAATGTGTCTTATAATTGCTAAAGTAGTTACCTACACAAAGCTAATTAAAACTCTAACAGATCTTAATTGGGACCTAAATCACACTTCACTGGGACTTAAGTGGTATACAGCATTGGTTCAAGACCTCAGCCTGAAAGTGAATGTCATCATATGGCGTGGATTCTTATCATGCTTCAGCATGATAAAACTCCTTGGAAACTAAAAAAACCCAGGTTCTGTTGTATATAGCTATGCTGGCTTTTGCTAATTAAATTCCTAATCAGTAATTCTTCATAACTGAATCCTGAGTCTAAGGAAGTTTTCTTAAAAGTTCCTTCAGTTAAATACATGTAAAACAAAGCAAATTGCTAATAGATGTAGAATAAGATTAAAACAGTATTTTGGACAAAAGAGAACATAGGTTTTTCTTTGATGTTAAGGATAAGGAGTAATATGTCCTGATAATAGTTTGACCGTACTCAAGGAATTTGATGTCTGTATCTTTGTTTTCTAAGATATATGATGTCATTTAGGATCAAAGAAAAATAAAAATTGATTCTTTTTTGAAGTTGCTGTTGTGTGGTATCAGTTCTGGCTTCTAATGATATTCAAGTATATAGTGAGATCAACTACTCTAATAACCCACATATAATATCCTTCCTAAGAACTACGTGACAAAAGGCATTTGTAATTATATTTACTTCTGAAAGATTATGGTTTATAGTTAAACCAAGAGAGGCATCCTGTCATTTTCAGAACCCGTTAAATGTGACAGAATCTATTTTTCTGCCAACTTGTGAAGACCAGGCAGAGAGCAAATTTGCTGTGGTCAGCTAAGTGTAACCACTGAGCAGGAAAGTGAATTTAATAATGCATTATTGTTCTTCACTGAAGGTGAACTGTTACAGTGCCTTTGTTATAGCAGACTTTGTCTCTGCTTAGGTTTCCAGATGCCGTGCAGATTACCTGATTAAAATCTCTAATGCATGATAAAATGTTCCATGTACGCTTTTATATTAACATAAATGCATCAGTTTTTGAGGACTGTGACACTAAAGCTAATTGGAAATATTTACTACTCCATTATGTGGTGCATATTACAAATAAGGATTTATTATATTTAGAATAAATGATAAGCAACTGACAATTCACAAGGCTTATAACTACACTATGGTTTTGGGGGGGTTAATATAACGAGAGCTAATCTCAAGAGGTTTATGATGGCACCTCAAATTCCTAAGCTAATGTTGGATGTTGGTCTTCTGTTTTCATTTTTATTTCACACAGTAATTCAACTAAAAGAGAAAATATTCCTCCTGGCCAAATGCTGTTCTTTTCTTGGCTGTCTCCTGTCATCATTTCAGCACTTTCAGCTCTTTATGTTTTCCAGCTTCCTCCTGTTTTTCTTTAAATTTTGTCCTTTTTTGGTTATCCCATCAACTTCCAATTAAAATTTAAAGCATGATCATTTGCTTGTCACCAACAAGCTGAATTCTTTTCTTTTCCTAAGTGAATAGAAGTAATATCAGCATGGGTTCATATTATCTACAATTTTTACCTGTGTGTCCAAAAGACATTTTGTAAGAGTTAGAAATTTTTTTTAGAGAAAGGAAACACATTTTCTGTGCAGACCTGGGCTCAACTCTCCAGTCTGTCAGTGTCAATGTCACCCCTCTGTCAGTAGTTTTGTGACCTGTTCAAGTTACGTCTTCATCTGTAGCATCCGCTTCTGAACTGGTGAAAAATTTACTTAATCATTTTCTTAGAAGTTGTGAGCTTCACAATAGAGGGCATTAAGAGTAAAACATAGTTCTATATGGATACACAGTTAGTGTAACAGGCATCATGTTCAGCAGAGGCTGTGTATTGGAATGTAGATGTACGGGAAATTTGTTTTAGCAAAACAGTACAAGGGATCTGCCTAGAGCCCACACCTGTTGTGCAGTTAACTCAGGTGAAGTGGTAACAATGAATGCATGCAAAACAAACCCCCTTCCCTTTTTTTTCTCTAAGAGGTGTTGGAACCAACTTCTATATTGCTTTCCATTTTACTGCTTTAAAGGACCTACATATATATAATTAATAGATCTGCATTTATAATTATGTTTTGTGTTCAGGAGAGTTAATGTTGTGGATTCCTGCCTTGACTCTAGGGATAAGATCACTACTACTTGCTTTCTGAAGTATACCTGGTCTCAGAAAATGAACTTGAGAATCAGAACTTATGAGCAATGTCCCCCATGATGAGAGATCTTGTCTTCTGCAGGGAGAGAGCGAGCCGGATCAGAGATTTCAAATAACTGCAAGGACAGACACTTTAAACTACAGTTCTCAGCAGCAAACTTTATTGGAAAGAAGGAGAGGGAGATTTTTCTTTCACCTTTGTCATATGTGTGAATATCACAGAGGGCCAAACAGAGCAGAGGCTCAGGAGACTGAAGGGAGGGGGATTAATAAAAGGAGCAATTGGATTAGAATTGGACTTTGGCAGGGAATGGTGGATGAGAAGCTGATAGATTCTGACTTGTTATTAAATTAGAAAAAGGAAATAGATAATTTCATAGCGGAATCAGCTTTTCTTTCTGTGTAGTCTTTTATCCACTTCTTTTGCAAAGTATTTATGAAATGAATTTTGTTCCTCATAAAAAACAATGCAACTTTAAAAGACTTCGAGGAGAAAAGAATTGTCTGATAATTGTTAAACTGGGAGGTCTAATTACCTCCACAGTTAATTAAAACTCTTTAACTGCCCTCTTGGTGTGACAATGATACTTTCTCCTTTCTAAATGAAAGTGTAAAGGTTAAACAAAGCGGCAATCTAGCAAACAGCCTACTAGAATTTGTAATCTGACCCTGAGATCTACTGTTTACTTTGCAGAAATTACAGTGCTGGAGTGTAAAACAGGTGCAGAACACTTGATATTGTTGCCCACTGTTATACAAATGACTTGATTTTTAGTAGCCACCTAGAATTTCCTGGGTTTCCTAAAAAACTCCAGAAACCCTAGATTAACTAAGTGGAAAAACTCAGTCTGTTTCTTGCCAGTGACCTTGGCAGTGAAACAAAAGGAGATTGGTGATGTAAGGTATTTGTTGTATGCAGGAGAAAATACTCACCACTGGAGCTCTGCAGATATAGCTAAAATGGCTTGAACAGTTGCTGAAGTTATCTGTAGTAATAGGGACATTTCAGCACTTGGTAACCTAGGACAAATAGATATTTATTTTGCCAAAGCTACATTATACTATTTTAACATTTTTTTGTCTTTCTTTCTTTCTTTCTTTCTTTCTTTCTATTTTTTTTTCTTTTTTTCTTCTTTTTTTAAGGAACACTTTATTATGGGTCATTTGCAAATAATATGAGACAATTCTTTACCCACAGGTTTTTTCACTGAGTATATTCCTTATCAATTCAACATTCAGCAAATGATTACTGGAAATAATGGACATCTCTGAGCAGAGAAAAGTTCTGAATGCCCTGAAGGAGCTTATGGTATATACCTTCTGATAGAAGGGTATATATCATGGATCATCTTATTAGGAGATACCTATGGAAGTCAACATGTATGAAACCTAACCAATCACATTTTGGGTCAGGTTAAGGTCATATATTTATATATATGAATTTAGAAATTCAGCTGGCCAATGCAATTATGCATTTTTTTCCCAGCAAACAAGACTCAAATTTCCTGCAACCAATGATTTAAATCAGGAGCAAAGATCTAATACTGTTCAATGGAGGAATTTTTAAAAAATAAACTGTACAGCAAAGGTTTGTTTAAAGAGAATTATCTTTGATAATAATTCTGGTTAAAAACAGCCTCCCACTTATCTCTTCTATGTGAAGAATTTTTAGAAAAGCATTTAGCCTACCCTCTCCAAACACTGAACTTAAGAGTTTGCAGAAGTGTTTTCTCCCCTTTGCCAGCAGTGTCTTGCCTTCTGGTTTTCCTGACATGAGGATCTGCATTTGGCACTTTTAATCTGTGATCAGGAAAAAAAAAAAGGGGATTTAAAACTTTGTTCAACAAAGATCTGCTCAAACACAGACTTATTTTGAATGAAAAGTTGTTTTCATCTGCATGCAATTTTTGCAGTTTAAATAAAATAGCTACATAGGTTCAGTTTGTAGCAGTCTGATTTGTGGGACAGTGAAAGCATGTCCATTTTCCATTGTACAAACTCATAAAAATACAACTTGAATGAGTTTTTAGCTGTGTTTTCAAGGCACGTTTCTCCTTTGTTACATAGCAAAGGCTCGATGTAACAGGCCATAAATTCTGCTAAATAAAAGAGAGCTAGGGAGTGAGCTTAAGCACTGAATCCTTGATTGTCTGTACTGCTTAATTGTTAGCTTTTAGCCTGGCTCTGTTTTGACTGCTACAATTAGCTCCCTCCACAACACATCTGCTCTAGAAAGTGCTAGCACTAAATAATGTGGACACAAGAAAATCTTCACTGCATGGTCAGAGATCAAATCACAGCCCTTTTGTTTAGCACTACAACATCCAAACACAAGAGAATAATATTTGTTTCAGAAAAGGCCATGACTTTATTAACAGAACATTTTATTTACAGCAAAATATTATCTATGATCCTGTCATCTTTAGGATTGCAGTCCCTGGTCTGCTTGGTTTCATTTAATATTGAAAATGTTTAAGACCCACATTGCAAATCTGCAGACTTCCTTCCTTTATACAATTTATGATTTAAAGTACTTGGATTTCTTTTAAATTGAAGTTTTCTAACTATGTTCTGTTGTAGATTTCCCAGACTTTTAGGGAATTTCTTGCAAAGTGTTTGATTGGGGTTTGTCCATTCATTTCACTTTAAGAGAGTCATTAAACCTCATTAAACTTGCAGGTTAGTACAACAGATATTTGTTTACCCAGTTGTTACCCATTAGCAGTTGCTGAAGCCAGTCAATAGCTTTACTACCCAAAGTTATGCTAACAAGTGGAATTCTTCTTTCTATGCTTTGTCTTCCATGAGTCCTTATCCGAAGGTTGTGCTTGATGCATTTGTGCAAAATGTCAGTCAGATATGATTTCTGTTTCAGCTGTTAGCCAAGGTGGGGTATATGAAATGTAAAGGGATATTTGCACACAAACTGAATAATTGAGTTCCTTGGTTTCCTATTTCTAAATAGATATGTCAGTTCTCAGTTTTGAACTTGCATTCAGATTCTTTATCAGATATATGGCACAGGAAACCTTTCCTGTTGTTCCATTAGGCACTCTGTTATATTTTAACCATTGTGACTTTTGAGATTGAAGACTCAAAGTAATATATAAATTATTTACCTTCAGAAACAAGGAATGGAGATAATTCTTTTGCTTAAAGACAATATAAGTTTTGAACAATAATTGGTTTTGAACCTACTTAGAAACATTAATAAATTATGTTCTACTTTCTCTAATAGACATAAAAATAAAAGAAATATTTTCTAACCAGCCTATAAAAGCTGTACATCTCAACACTGTTGGAAAACTATAATCTGCAATAAGACAGTTGGATAACTGAGAGTACCATTTTTTGTACTTCACTGTTACTCCATTCTTCCCTTTCTGCATCAGTTACCAACAGCCATCCACGCATCTACATAAACAATCCAAACAGGAATTACGATACTAGTCTATGTTAGACCATCATACCAATAGTGTGATAAACTCTAGTATCACTGTCCCTCCTTCTAGGAGCTGAATTATGTATCAGTGCTTCTGAGCACTGCTTAAAGTGGTGTAACACAGGAAGCAAGTAGATACAATTTGTTCCTATGTATTTAACCCTTAACAAATAGGTATGATTAGGAATAGAATTCATAGCTGAAACCCAAGAGTACACTGAACAGTATTGCAGACAGGTACAGAAATAAAAGAACTTTTTGGGTTCGTCCTATCTACTTCCAGAGTGATTACAACATTACAGAGTTCTACTATAACTTTGTGTGGTTTTCTTTTTGCTGTTTTAGATTATTTAACATTGAATTTTTATAATTAAAATCTTAAAGAATTAAGACGAGGGTGTGTTCATTTATACCCAGTTTTATTTAATTTACTCGATTCAATTTAAAAGATAAAGCTGTGTGGCTAATGAAATTTTCAGTTTAATTTGTGCATAATAGTAACAGGTAGAAAACAATTATGTAAAATTTTAATTGGACTTTACAGGGGGAAGGAGGATTTAGTCAAATTAACATTGGTTTAACCTAAAATGGTTTTGATTATTTTTGTAGTTCTAAAAGGATAAATATTTCAGTTATGTTACTGCTTTAAAAATGGTAACCATCTTAATTAATTTAAATGAAAAATTGATTGTCCAAAAACCTGCAAACCTTTCAAGAACTGTCTTCAAAACAGCAAAGCAAAATCAAATCATTGCTTATGCTTATGTTTCCTCCAATTTATTTACTCAGCTGGACACATTAACCGAATTAACAATTTTGACTCCATTTCTTGCATTACCCTCCAGTGCAAAACCAACATTTTTTTAATGAGCTCACTATCAAGAAAGTATACACTTCTTCAAAAACAGATTTTTTATTAATTGACATTTCAGCGTGATTATCTTTCATAAATTATACACTGTTTTTCCTCACAGCTACAATGCCAGATTAGTATATAGCATCAAATGTTGACGAAAGACTCTGCAGGAGCATTAAGTGTTAGTACTAGTTCATTCATTGTGCACTGAACTGAGAATTAGAATTTGATTCTTGTTTTGAGTGGGAAGAGAAAAGTGGAAGAGGAATTGGGATACTTACCATGTTGAAATCAGAAAGTCACAATGATAATTTCCGGGTTGTTTTGTGTCCCATGTCCCGCCGCCCCCCCCCCCCCCAACTGAATTCTGATTATATTTACTGAATACTTAAATGAAGGAGAAAAATGAATAAAAGCTTTTAAAGTAGATGGTGCCAGTCATGTTTGTTTGGGGTTTTTTTATTTGGCTTGCATTTTATGTGGTTTGTTCTTTCAGTTATTGTATGTTTAGCCAACCATCAGGCCCGTCCTGAAAGTCAACAATAATAAAAATGTAAATCATCATCAAAAGTATGCCTTGCAGTGAGAGAACATTTCAAAGATTGTTTATCAGTTGTTCATTTTCTCCTGTCAGGTGTTGAAATCTTTTACTTCCCATCATATTGCACAGAAATGCAGTTTTACTGATAGTGTCTACTTGTAGCTAAGCTGTGAAAAAGTCAAAATTTCATTTTGTAAAAGCAGTTATCACACAGAGTACTGCAGACCTAGGTTATTGGTCCTTATTTAGCAAGCTCACAGATAAGATGTCTAATTTCCTGGCCAACGCTTTTGTATGTGGTAGTGTGTGTGCATGCGCGCATGTGTGTGTAAGGGTGTGTATGTACGTGTGTGGGCCCATTAAAATATATAATATTAATAAAAAATACCCTATACAGCTTTTTCAGTTGTACTGTACAGATACAGAAATAACATAAACAGCAGCCGTGAAATCACTGTGAAAAAAATAAGATTTTAATTATTAAATTAACTGTTAATATTATATTACAGTATTTTTAAGTGCTGCATAAAAATTTAATTAGAAATACGATATGTGTGGACTACCTGACTTAACATTGAGCACAATTTAATATAGACTCAATCAAGTTCTTCTGCTGTTGAATTAAGTTTGAAAAATTGCCATATCTAAATTAGAGCTGTGCTGAAAAAATGGAGGGGAAAAGGTACGTTAACTGTTATAATACAGGCTTCTGTGGTAGAAAATGTGCAGTAGAATAGAGGCTTGTCTACCATCTTTCCATAGATGGCCTCTCTGATACATTACAATAATGCTTCTGTTTTCAAGTAATGGAAACTCATGCCAACATTTTGTCTTACCTTTTAAAATACAAAAAATGGCAAATAGTAAAAAATAACATATTTTGATGCCATCTTGGTAAAGTACAGTGAAGTAATGGTTAGAAGACCTGTTCAGTCTATCTCAGGGAAAAAATCTGAAGTCATAAAGAATTATTTTAAGAACTCTTTCTGTAATTGTTTTTATATAACACATGAAGAGCTGCTTAGTTGTCCTGATTTGGGGTATTTTTTATTCTTTTCAACTTTGGTTATAGCTCATACTTTTGAAAGAAATGCAGCCACTATAACAAAGTTGTTAGAAAGGTAGGAGAATGACTTATTAGTGGAACTGCAGAATGAGTAGACCTAGGTTTGATCCCAGCATTTTTTTTTCTGAAACTGGAATTATGAAAACAGAATTTCAAGCAAGAATTGCAGGTCTGTTTAATTGCATCTACTCTCATGATGCACTTTTCTGTTCACCAGTGTTTCATAAAAGAACAAGTATATCTTATCCTGCACATCAGAGACATTTTGTAATTTCAGCTGAAGATGAAGTTAAAACAAGTGGAAAAATAATTTTGTTTTCTCTGAGCTTTTAATTTTTTTCTCTTAAATCTATACTCCCTTCTTAGCACAGCAAAATGAAACCTTGATTACTGTTAATGCTCAACTCATTTAATAATACAAATCTGGCTCCACAAATATAATAATGACCATAGAAATTAAACAGCAGTTAGAAAAATATATGTGGTTACTATATTGTCAGGAAAGATGAAAATACATATATTCATACCTGAATTCCAAGCTCTTGTCCTGAACCTAAGTTATTGCATTTTATTTTTATGCTTCAATGAGTTGCTTTTCATAATTAAACAACTATCTGTAGAGCTGTTCTTTATGTGTTTGTTAAAGTTGTCTAACTCGTTTCCTGTTGACACAAAATTGTTTGAGTGGCGAAGTAACTGTTATAAATAGCTTTCATCCAAGAAAATGAAGGGGACTGTTTAAGTGGGTTAAGTTTGCCTGTGTGCTTCATGGGGAATTTTTAAACTATGATCTTTACTTGAATTGAATTACTATTGTGCAGTACTTAAATTCCTTTAAAAATATCATTAATTTTAGTGCATTTTAAAAGTCTGAACTCTGTTAAGCATTATCTATGCCCATGAACATCTGTCTAAAATGGCATAATTCCAAAGATACTGCAAAAGTTAAAGTTCAGTTGGTGATTTTGTCTATTGTTTAGCTAGCACCAATTTTCCAAGGCCTGAACTTAACCATTGCTATTATTCAGTTTCTGTCTATCTGTTTTCATTTTCATTTTGGAAAGGAGCATAAAAAAAACCCCAAACAACTAACCACACCCCCACAACATTGTTTAATTTCCTGAAAACTAAGCAAAAAGCCCTCTACATGACACCAAATCTAAAATAAGAACTAGAAATTTTACATATTCCATATATATTACTCTTTCAAACTTGAACATTTCACTTATTAAGTAATCCAAATTTTTGGCTTTGGTGAGCTCATTTTAAAAAAAAGTAGCCTTTATCTCATGATGTAAATTAAATAGCTGTTGTCAGGTCTATTAAATAGAGTATTTTATTTACCCCACAGCTGATAATAAAGTCACACAATTCACTCTAGACTGGTCTTCCCGTAAGTTATAGCTGTGATGTCTCCAAAGGGATAAAAAAAAGTCATATCCTCTACTTCTCAGCTTATTTTCATCATTACGTATATTCCTATGCTATAATAAATCACATGAAATACTTTTGTAGCTACAGGGCTCAAGGAGTATCTTCAGTGCTTGATATTTATTTGAGCTTCAGAAATATAAATATGTCTAAATCTTGCTGAATGAGGATCCATGTTGTACACTAATACAACAGTGTTTAGACATGTTTGGAGTTTGAGAAATGTAATTAAATAACCCAAATGCAGTCATACTATATGCACAATCTCAAATGTGTGTGTTTTATATGAAATACAGCATCCGGAATATTATTGCTCAATAACCTATGAAAGGTAAGTGAACATCCTGAAAGCCTGACCTCACCGTATGACATGGGAGAGGAAAAAAATACTTACCTTCTTAAGCAATTAAAGAGCACTTTGCAGGGCAAATCCTGACTAGCACAGCCAGTTTGTAGCCTATACCTCACCAGATGGTGGGCTGTGTTGTGGGAGAAAAATTCTTCATTGAATAGTGGGACTGATTCTATTCTCATTGATTTCACAGCTTCCTTGATGCAGAATAGAGGAGCAGAAAGTCAAAGTAGCCTGGTTTTTCCTTTGATTTCAATCTAATGTCTTCCTGTTTATTCTGCTAGGGGGAAAGAGAGAAAATTGGAAAGTTTTCTTAAGTAAATATATACTGAGAGCTAGGATTAAATTTAGAGGAAGACCCTCAGCACTTTATTGGATCCTCCCACATAACAGCTCTGCTTCACCAAACATTCATGATGACAGGTTTGGAGAACTTGGAAGAACAGACCTTGGAAAGCAGCCATATTTTTTGCGAAGTATCTATGCATGCAGTTAATTGATTTCCAGTCCTGTTGTGTGCTTCCATCATACTATTTCCGTCTCAGTTTTATATTCTCCTCCTTCCCCTGATGCATGCGTGTGATACATTGCTTATTCACACTCTCCAACTTCAAGCTCTAGCATCTAGTTCAGTTTAGTTCAGCCTAAACATGTGGGGTTACAGAGAAAGTGGATGGAGCAGGAAATGCACTGCCACAAACTTTGCTGTCTTCCAACAGGATCTTGAAGGTTTTAAGGGATCGTCCTTCTTGGGTTTCCCCATAAGATTAGTGTGTAGGGTTTGGAAAATGTTTTGTGGCTTGTGACCACAAAAAAAGACCTCTGCTAGGATAACTTTGTGTAATATGGGGGAACTTCACAGAGCTGTTCTGTTTCTTCAGCGCAGGATGATGTAGTTTATGTTCAAATAGATTAGACCAAAGGCAGAGAATGATGGAATGCCTACTGAAACAGAAGAGTGAAAGGACAGTAGGAAAAGGACAGAAATTGAAATACAGGAAATTCCATTTAATCAGGAAAATCCTTTTTTACTGTGATGGTGGTGAAGAGAGGTGGTGGAGTCTCTCTCCAGAGCTATTAAAAACCCAGCTGGGCAGAGTCTTGATTTGGGGCTGGACTAGGTTGTTTCTAGAGGTGCCATCCAACCTCAACCATCCTGTGATTCTGCAAGTCAGTAAAGAACTGTTATCAGAAGTTAATGAGAGAAAATGTGATAAAGATGTTCCTCTGCTATTTTTCAACTGTAACATGACCTGAAGAGAAGCAGTGAATAAATGAGATGCTTGCTTCATTTTGTTGTGTTCTTATGGGAGAAGAAAAACAAAGCCATTTGTCTGAGAACACAACACACACTTTAATATTTTCATATTCCCAAACAGTCTGGTCTTGTTTCCTGTGTTTTGGGATCCATATGCTATGGTTTGCTCTCCATTAAGTATAGGAATCATATAATTCATTTTACATATCACTGATAATGCAGACCATTTGTATTCTCAAAAGCTGTTTTAGAAGACTTTTATATTATCAGTTTTAAAATAAAATCCCCTGAAAGAAAAAGTACACCTAGAAAATGAATTGATTTCTTAGCTGTTGTGGCAATCTTTTCATACCCTAGTTAGCAATAAATGTTTTCTTTTTAGAGTTCTTTGTCTTTTAAATCTGGTTTATAAAATATCTATTTTTACACAGAACTGATTTTACTAAAGCTGCTGAGACTTTGAGAAGTTTGGAAGTCTCAGAAAGGTCTCAACATGGAAGGGTTGTCTTTAATAGCACTTCATAAACTGGAATGCTTTTAAGTGTAAGTCAGTATTTCTCAAAGTAACATAGACCTATTAAAACTTCATTGACAAAAATAATTGGAGGCTGAGAAATTATAATTACCATTAATTTGAATAAATGTATTCAGTTTAGCTGTTCACATATACATCAGAAATCACAACTGCATTGAAATCAGTGTATACAATTATCTCTCGCAATATTTATCTTCCTATGAAGTGACAAACACATTGTAGGCTTTGTAATGAAACATTTCTGACAGAGTTATATAATTGCAGACCAGTAAGCACAGCTGCAAATGTGAGGAAATAGGGTATTTTAGGTATTTTTCTGACAACTTGGGCACTGGGTGGCTCTCACGGATTTTCAGCTGATGACTTATTTACCAACTGAACAGGGGAGTTATGTGCCATTTAAATAATACAGAAGTAACAGGTTTGGAAAATCTGAACTCACCTTCTACCTGCATTAAAACCAGTTGGGATTTTTTCATTTTTTCAGCTTGTAGTTTTTTGGACAGTGATAATTTGGATTTGAGGTATTTTTCCGGCCCCCAGCATCTGAACAGACTCATATCAGATGTGATCTATGCAAAGCACAACAGCATATGTCTTTACTCCAGTACTTAATCTACTTGCAGCCTTTAATTGAAAAAGGTTGGATTATTGTTTTTCATTTAAAGCTTTCATCAGCTTTTAGAATTGATAGTGCCTATATTCACAAGGGATTAAGGAAGAAAAGAAGTATACATTCTCACAGCCTTTAAATCACATAATTTGCCACTGAAATTAATGTGTATCATCTTGAATTATTATTTGATCTTATACATAAGTGCTCTGCTATTTAAAAAGAGTCTTAATAACAAATCTACCAAAGGCAGTTCAAAGCCCTTTTATAATTTTTTTTCATTAGTATCTCCCATTTTCATTTCATTGCTTTTGTTCCTTACCACCTTCTTCATCCAGAAAAATAAGTAACAGCTAGTGTCGCTTTTGAAATGGAAAAATGGTTTCAAATCACTGGCAAAGCTTAATGACTTCTGACTGCTGAGATATGTTAATTTAAGCCAGACCAAATGTTCCTCAGCTGCAAATATTTGGTGTTGTTCACTGGGAACTGGCAAGATTTATGAGGGCCCAGTGGCAAAGGCTCTCTGCTCACATGCCTCACATTACAATTGTTTCACATGTTAGATGATAAAAGGCTGCTTGGAAAAAAAAAAAAAAAGAAAGAAAAAAGCAGGGGGGAGGAAGGAAAAGAATCAACTTTTCACAGCAAATGTGTATAGGCCCAAAGACGATGAGGACTTAGAAAGACAGCTATGCTTTTTTTCTGCCAGTGAATCTTCTCAAAGAACGATTTAACTGCTGAATTAATGTGGTATTCTCATGCCAATCTGCATTCTTTTTGCCCTCTCAAAACATCAAAATCCATGTGACTAGATGGTTCAAAGCACTGGTAATGGAGCAGAGAGGACTTTTTTTTTTTTTTTTTTTTTTTTCACTTCTATGTGGCCAGTCCAAACGTTCTGCAAACTGGTAGTAGCCAAAAGTTATTAACCTTTGGCTCTTCGGTTATTTTGAGAAATTAAGTTAGTGGTGTAAGTTCAGTAATGAGTAGACAGGTATCTAAATCATAAATACCACAGTAACTTTTGCTGATAGACACTCTTGATAGAGGAATCTTACGGAGATAGGGCAGAGACCAAACTGTCCTCTGGGAGGAGGCAGCTGCAGGACTAGCACATCAATAGGAAGTATCTGTGGAAGCGTTCCCTGCCATTCTGTATATTAGGTTGTAAGACTGTAAACTGGGAAATATTCAGTCTGTTGTAATTCAACAGTAACAGCAAAGAAAAACAGCAGAGGGGACAGGGTTATACAAGTTATGTTCATAAATTTAATTTTTTCATATTTGCTTAAAGGGGAAATTTTATCCTCTTTATTAATTAAAAGAAAACTGAATTCCTGACTGGGTTACATTTACATTAATATATAAGTGGCTGCGAAATTTGAGAGTCTTACTATATTCCTAAATGTTCTAATAGGATTTTTTTTCTTTTCTGAAAGCAGAAGCAAAAACTAGTACAAGCGAATATTGGTGTGCAGAGAAAAGACTGAATGCCTTCTTTGCTGGGTTAAACAACACCTCACCTATAGCCCTTCTCTTATCCACACTTAAAACCTTTGAGACAAATACAATTTTGCTTTCTGATTCTGTCTGATGTTGTTATTGTTGAAAGCCTAATTGCTGCTTTCATGCAGTCAGGTAACCTCAGTACTAGAGCTACTGGCTTACCACTGCTGCTGATGCTTTGATGCTTTACGACTGCTTTTTGCACTCCATTCCTTCTCATACCTGATAGAACAAGTAAATTCTCCAAGAATTCACAGGGAAGGATGGTACTTTACTTATGCTGGATCAAATCACCCCCGAAACCAAACAAAAATCCTGCAGTGTATCTTTGTGGAAGTCTTAGGGGCATCCTGAGCTGAGTGAGCATCAGTGCGAATTCATTCAAACTTTACGGTATGGATGTTTGCAATCAGAATAGATTAACCCTGATTATACAAATAAGCTACAGTGAAGGTCTACTAAGCACAGAAATGACTGCTCTAATGATTATAAGGTGAGAACTCCTGGGCAGTATTCAGTTTCCACTGAAGGTAGTGGGTACTGTGAAGGCTATGTGCATTCCTAGCAGTTCGAACAGGAGAGAGAAATGCCTCCACAGGGGTCAAAATGTCCCCTTGAGAGTTAAGAAAGGATTTTCACTTTTTAAAATGTACATAATAGTTCTCACAGACAAGAGAAATATCTTGAAATAAATAAAACAAATGTTTGTGGGTTTTTTAATGTATTTATTAACTAAATTATGGAAAAATATGATGTTCATATTTGCATTAGGCTGGAACTATTGTTCCTTAGGGAAAAAAATTACACAATGTATTTGTGCTAAATACTTTAATTATTCACTTCACTGGGATAAAAGGAAGAAAATCTGACAGCCAACAACAACAAAAAAATCCAAATTCTTTTCTCGTATTAAATATGACACATTGTAAAAAGCAGTATTTTCACCCTTGAAATATTTAGAAGTATTGACATTCTGTCCACTCAATTGTCAGCTTGTCGTTAGAGATAGAGCTTCCAAGTTCTTAGCATTTAGTAAACTGACACTGATCTCTATTCTTCTTTAAACTTATATGTAATTCTTGGCTTAAAAAACCTTCTGTGATACCATGAAAGGTTATTCTTGCTGTAGACACTTTAAAAATTCTGTGCTATCCTTATGGCTGTGTTCCTAATCTATCAAATTTATATTTTTAAATAAGCCTTATTAGTTTTACCTTAAGTCTCAGCAAACCTTGAAAAGGGATTTGGGAATATTATCGGCTACTGTTCCCAAGGGGACATGTAGAAATTCTATCTTGTGCTACTGGAAGAAGGCTCCTCAGTGCCCCAGAGCCAGTGAGGAAGGGGAAACAGAAGGACCCATGTGGAGACAGAGCAAAAGCTGGTGGAGTTAGAGGCAGACGTGGGAGGCAAGGGCTCTCTTCACAAGTTCTTCGGTTAATTCAGTGGGAATTTGTGTATGATAATCAGGCAGCACAAAATCAGCTTCACGAATCTGAGGGTCAAGCTTTTTGTGCTTAAAATCAAAGTCTGTGTCAGAGCCTGCCTTCCTTACCTGAGCTAAACTCCGGTGGAATTTAAGTAAATAGTAAACATGAAAGTCTGAGAAAAGGATTTGCTCCTTTGTGTACCAAATAAGTATATAAACAAAATTAGCTGCATGTTAATAAAGGTTAAACCAAGAAAAAGTGTAACACGGTAGAATAAATTGCCAAGCCTTCCTAGCAGAAGCAATGGCATTGCTTAATTTCTCTGCTATTATTCATATTGCTGTGTTTAGAGTGCTAGAGAAGTCCCTTATGATTTAAATAAGGTTTGTCATGTTTTAGTTCTATTGGCATGTAAATTCTTCAAGGATAAAATATCGGTTAAATTTCTCTGTTTTCTTTCACTCCTGCTTATATGATGAAGCATGATTTGTGGTATTTGATGTAATCAGAGTATCATTAATTTTCTGCTAAAATGTTTCTGCATATGGCCATGCAAAATAAGTATCTACCATGCCATCAGTTGGTTAAAGAATCAAAATGAGGATGACAGTGTTTTTCTAAAGAAGATTTCTCTGAATCTTTCCACCCACAGGCTCTGTTGAAGGCAGTAAATAGTCCATTTTTGTTAATGAAGCTTCACTCATACAGCTGGGATTGTTTAATATTTTACGAGTGTTACTTTGTTTTGCTCTCAACGATCTCAGGCAGTTAAGGATTTATGAATCGTGTTTTTCTCAGCCCATCTGCGGTTTCCTATCTTCCCTGGCCTTGAGAATATGTTTAAATTTATTAAAGCGAAGCAAAGGCTCATTATTTCAAAGGAGAGCCAAAGTGACACAGTGAATTGGTTATTAATGGAAAGGCACTGCCATAGGGCGATTGAAATTTAATGATATCCTACAAGAAAAAAATGAGGGTGTCACTTTCCAAAAAGTCATGCTAAATGCCAGCCTTTTTAAGGTCCTGCCGCTAATTTTATGCCTGCGCACAGTAATGTTTTCAAAAGCGTTTAGGAAACACGGACCAGTGACTGTACTGATTATCCTTTTCACCTTCTCGCCTGTTCCAAATGGGTTTGTGCAGTGAGCGATTTAATCTCTAAATATAGGGAACGTAAAAAAAAATAACATTGCTGTTTTTCACAAGCTAAGGGCCTTTTGCAATCCTCCAGAGATGGACTTGCAAATATGCTATCTCCATATGCTCACAGTAAGCTCTCAAACTGGCTCATCACCAAAAAAAAAAAAAGGAAAACAAAAAACTTCAATCACTTTATTTCTTCTGCTTTTCTGTCATTCAGAGATGTTTTATGTACACAGAGTACATTTATCAAAATTTAAGTCACATGTGATTAGCACATACCTAGGAATTTCTGAAATTTCTCCATTTTCTCCTGATTAGTCTACATTTTCTTTTGGAAGACAGTCCTTATTTCCTGAAATGCCTTCCACCTGTTTCTGAATTGTCCTTAGTTTATAATATAATGTTCATTTAGACTTTGTCACTATGTTTTCCCAGTTTGAAAGACAAGCTGTGCAATTTCCTGGCAAAATCCAGTGTATTCTTCCCAAGTGAATGTCGAGGCTTGGTGTTTTTTGGTTTGTTTTTTTTTTTTTTTTTAATTTGAGCTGGGTATCATTCTCAGACCATGGACACCCAATAATGAGTTCCTTAAGTGACTGTAGAAAGAGTTCCAGATGGAAGAGGGAGATGAGGGGAGAGGGGAAATAACTGTATTAGGACTGCAGGATCAGGCTGATAGAAACTTGTTGATGATGCTGGTGCTCAATGGAGTATTATTGTTTAATGTTCCAGTGCTAGTGATAACTATATGGTTTCTTCTAGTTACGTGTTTCAACACATGATTTACTACAACTATAACCATGTTTAAGCACAATTGAGGAACACGGACTGTGGATAAATCATGGATAACACAAGGTCTGTGTAAATGTCTGGACAGAAAATAGCTTGTGATAACCATGTCAAAAAAGTAGGCTTTACATTAGACACCTCACAATGTTAGATGACAGCTCCTTTGTAAAAGCAGAAGAACTGACGAAGGATTCTCATGCCATGACAACAAAGCTGCTATGGCTACGCAAGCTATTGTGTGACCTTCCTCAGTTCTCAGCCATCGGGATGAAGAATCCCCTTTAGTACTTCCCCATAGCCATTCTCCTAAGATATCAGCTCCCCCAGAAAGCATACAAATACCCAGCAAAGTGAAAAGGGATAGTAACATAAAGGGACATTTGGTATCAATCATCCTCAGTTAATACAGAAATGGTAGAAGTCTGTGGTGGAAAAGACATGCTAGGTCACCTAGTTCATCTCCCTGCTGGTACAGGAAATGTTCCCCACATATATTTTCTAGTGCCCTGTCCAGTCTACTTTAAATACCTGATGCAACTCATTTATATTTATATTGTAATTTTCTTACAAACATAAATATAAAACCAAACTCCAGACATTGCCCTTGACAGTCACATTAGTAACAAATCATTTTCTAACCTTGCTTATGGTAGATTTCCAACCATCTGCTGACAGGTAAACAGAAATATGTGGGGTTTTTTGTTTGTTTGTTTGTGGGTTTTTTTAAACTCCCAGAATACTTTCAGTTTCCAGCCTTAACAAATAAAATGACATATTCACCCCCACCCCCGCAACCCAGTTATAAAATGACAATCCCATGTTATTTCTAAAGGGAGAAGTGTTACCCTTTCTGGAGGCATGTGTCTGATAAGCATCCCCTGGACATGGTTCTGCTCCCCCTGCACACAGGATAGCCTGTGGTCTCAAACATACCTTCTGCCATCTGTGTGCCATAGAGGTGGAGGCAGCCATCTCCCTACCTCTTAAATATTAACAGACCTTAAAAAAAAAAAAAAATAATTATTGCCAAATTTTGAACTCTTTCTCCTACAGACTACAATCATGAGGCAAGAGATTCCGGTTTGTTCAGGCTATTGAAGAGTTGCAGTGGTATAGTTATTTGCAGAGCAGAGCCAGGCTGGGTGAATTGAGTCGGGGTGGGTGCCATTTCTGAGGGGAAGGGAGCAGGCATCGTTTCACATGCCTTGGTCTTGGATCTGTGAGTGGGAGCTGGGAACCTTCCTTGTTCTATGGGAAGCAAAGGCTGCTGCTCAATGTATGGAAACCACCTGGTGAGAGGGCCTCGCTCTAATTAATACCAGGAGATGGAAGGGTTAGAAGGAAGGGTCAGCTTCTGTGAGATGCTGAGTGTCTTCTCCTCTGGCTTAAATTGGTGAAAAGGAAGGATCTTCAAACTGGGTGCAAGAATTATTGTAGCCAGCACCATGCCTTCACAGGGACATTCTGTTGTCGGGGGTGAGAGGGCAGAAGAGTCAGAAAATAAGGGCAGTAAGACCAGCAAATAGTGTGTAAACTGAAGCCCTAATAGGATTTGCATACAATTCTAAAGAACATGGGGAGAAATGGTGCCTCAAGGGCCTGCAACTTCAGTTCCTCTGAGCTTCCTGTTTTAACTATAAACTTATCATCCTATAACCTTTCTAACAAAGACATAAACACTTCAGCTACATATATTTTGATTGTTTCATGACAGTTTACTGGAGGCTTAGCAATGACAGATTTCTTCATTGTCTTTTTGCCAAAATTTGTCCTTTAAGTCATTTTTGTTGACTGCCCCTTTTAGCAGCTCACCTCACAATGAGAGAGGAGACAATTAATGGGAGGGTGATTTATCACTGCCAAAAACTGTCAAGGACTTCTGTTGTAGCTGGAGAAAAAGCAATTTCACATTATGGCATTTCATTCCGAATACATTGTATTTACAGCTCACAGTTTTATTTTCAGAGCCTATTATCAGGTGAAACAGTTGCATCTGAAATGTTGTTTGTGACATAGGTGACCTGTTAGGATTTGATAAGTATTTACGCCAGAGCACAAGGGGCTCACACATCTGCTGTTGGCAGAAGCAATGGAAAAAAATAACCTGGAAATGAGGCGTTTGATTTTTCTGGTTCCTACACTCGAGCATCTGTTGCTATAATTAAGTGGCATTCAGTAATTGCAGAGCAATGGTGAAATAAACATATGCATTCTTGCCAGCTTTTAGGATTTGGTGTCCTTACAGTAGGAGAGACAAGCAAAGTGACTTCAGCAAGAACAAAGGGTTCTGTAACAAAGTTTAGCAATTAACTTTCCTATTGCATAAAGAGGAATTTTACAAGGAAAAAGAAATAGAGGGGGCTGGGGGGGATCTAAATTGGTTGGTTGCTTTTGTACATTTAAACTGATCACTGCAAGAGGTATATCAGAATACTGAACTGGGAACATGTTAACACTTTTCTGTTGAATGTACATGATTCACTTGGAGTTGTATTTAGAAACTAAAAACTGGGCGTGCAATGCTAATTAAAAAAATGAGCATGCAAGAAATGTATTATACAGAGTTCCTAACGCAATGTGCTACTTAAATTTGAAGGGGGAGCTGAGCAGAAGATCTCTGTGAGGGCCCCTGCTGCCTTTGTTTACCTCCAATTGTGGTGTAAATGAAAACAGAACCTGATGGTCAGTATTAGTTAAGAACCCTGGTTAAAACAGGCTTTTTTAATGAATCATTTATAAAGCATGAGCTAAACAATCGAATGGTCCTTATTCTGTGGTGAGACGCACTATACTTTTTAAAAACAATATTTTAAAAGTAGGATAAACTGGGGGTATGTAATTTTTTTCTGAGAGAGGATTTAAGTCAGAACACTTGTCTCATCTGATCAGAAGTTTTGTGATTGTCATGGTTTTTTGTCTTTTCAGAACAGGCTGTCCAACAAGTTATTTCAACAACGGTCCTTGTACTAAAAATAAAAATAAAATGGATAATTGAATAGCAGTACCCATGTAACCCAACAAATATGTGGCAGATGTAGCATGTTATAAATTCTGGGAACCTAAGAATAGAAAAGAGTGTCTGGCTCTTGCTGTCTGTCGAGGCCAATAAAGAGTGAGCGTGAAAAGGAGCTATTAGTATTGTTTGAGGAGGCCATTCTTATATATGCTTTGGCACTTTCTCTTGCATGGTCTGGAGCAACTTTGGCATTAACGGTGGGCCTGCCTTTTTGACTGGTAGACTAAGAAAAAGGAACCACTGTGCAGTGGGCAGAAAAAATTGCAGTATCTTGAATATATATACATAGATACCACACATGCATGTATGCATACATATACATGCATATATATTCACATACATATATGCAGAGAGAGAAAAAGAGATATAAAGTGAATGAAGCAAAGAGAAAAAAATCTTGTTTACCAGAGATGGGACAAGGGTGAGAAGTGAAAATAGCTGATAGTTTTTTCAACAGTTTCCATTACTTACACTCATTTCTACATGACCATAGCAAGCCATAACAAGTCAGCCAGAGCTTTAAACAACTGCCATATCACAGGATCAGGATCTATGTTTTAACCAAATGTAAATGTCAGGTTGCTTTTCTCACCTTACTGTTGAGGCAGTGAACCTGTTAATTAATTTTGTTTGTAAATACGAATATTTTGAGTGTAGGTATAGCTTTCTAAACTGATAAAATAGATTACTATTTTTAGTTGCATTTAATTTCAATAACTACTTTTTTATTATTATAACATGCATTTTCATAATGTAATACTGAAAAAAAATCCTATCAAACTTGAGGACAGTATTGGATGAGAGTCTGATTCTAGTAAACTTCATACATAGATTAGCCTGCTTTTTTATTCTGCAAGTGAGCTGTTGGATTTTGATGCTGTTTTGGGAGAACTCGCGGAGCAATGTTTCGGAACTAGGTGGGAGTCAGGAGACTTTGATCATGTTTCAAGCTTTGCCAATAACCTGTTGTGTGACTTGGGGCAAAGCACTTCACCTCTCTGTGCCTCTGTTTCCCCCTGTGCTTATTTGCAGCTGAGTTCTCTGAGGAAGGAGTTACCCCTTAAGAGTTTGCACAGGACTCTGATTTCCTTTATGAGTCCTAGGCACTAAAAATAAGTATTCTCACACTAAGTACTTCACTGAGCAGTGTTGGAAGCTTTTTATTTTTGATGGAGGCCAGGCCATGGACAGTGGCTGTGAGCCTGCTCCTGCCGTTCTTGCATTGGCTTCTGTTTCTGAGCCATTTGAGTCGGGAATGAAGCATCAGGACCTCTTATAATCAACATTCTTTTGCCAGCATCCATTCTCAGCCTATTAAAAGAAAAAAGATAGTTGTGAGAACTCTGTCAATAGTGAAAGATCTATTATGTTGTTCACTAAAAACTTAGTAGAGGCTATAGGAGTGATTTTAATTGAGATTTTTACAACCATTTGATAACACTGGTTTGATCACTGTATTTAGGGCTGGATTCCAACAGTGGACATAAAACTTCTGACTAATCCACTGAGTCACCCAGTCCCTGTCATATATTGCTTAATGGTCCGTGCTGCCAGGAATTATAATAGCTTTCTAGTAATAAGGTTGGTTGTTTTTTTTGGGTTTTTTTTTTTTTTCCAAAAGAAACTTTATGGGCACAAAGTCTTATATAATTTTAAACCTCAGATTTATAAAAAGGCAATGAAAGAAAACTTACTAGAGCTATGCTAAATTGCAGGATTTTCTTTTTTATTTACAATAAATATATAGAATCACATATACTATAAGTTAATGACTAATATTCTAACTTTCGTTGGTTAATGTTTGCAGGGCACTTACAGATGCTAGAATAATCTCTAATGTTTTTGCTCAATCTGCTCTGGAGATGGATGAAATAAATAGTTTAAACTAATTAATGTAACACCAGCTGTTACAAGTGCTTGGCAGACGTCTGTGAGTTTTGATGGGCAGAGAGCGGCTGTTGTACTTGACTTTATTTTAGTACAATGTTGATCACAGTGTAAGCTGGAATAAATGACGAGCCAAAGGAAGGAACAGAGGATGAATTCTGTGTAATGCAAAATAAATATTGCCCTTTTTCTGAAAATATTTTTTGAGGTCAAGGGAGAGTTATAGTGGACTTTTATTAAGTCATAAGTGCTGTGACAGCAGCTGTGCTAACCATGCTAAATATTACACATGGTTTGCGAAAGCTGCAAAAATATATAGACATCTATGAAAATTCCCATTGCTTTTAGATTTCAAAAAGTCTTAAGGTTTAATATGAGCACTTTGGCTGCATATTTTATTTCTACTGAGTAATTGCTGTTACAAAGAAGAGATGTTTAAGACAGGTAGTGAAATAGTAAATTTTAATTCTAGATTGTTAATATGTTTGCAAAGAATAAGTTGGATTTCAGTGCTATTTGTTTTTTTTATTTTTTATTTGTTTATTTTGCATTCTAAAGAATGAGCATGACAGTAAAAACTTTCAAGGTGCAAAACAGTTATATCAAACTGAACTTAGTACATTGTTCTGTAGCCTTAATTTATCAGTTCCTGGTCAAAAACCACCACAAAGTCAACATATATTTCTGATGAGAATTCATTGATTCCTTATGATTTAATAAGAAGTTAAAATATCCAAGTAACTTGTTTTTTAGCTGAAAGGTAGAATAATTGTACTGTGACAGGGAAATGATGGCTGCTATGTCTCTATGTGCCAGCATTAAGATAACAGTGTCATTGTACAGATTGTTACCCTGTGAATATGTCTAATAAGTTATTATAGCGTGCTGAGCAGATGGCAAGTGTGCTCCTGAAAGAATTGATGGATGGGATATGATGTCATCAGTGAGATGACAAGGTTCACAAGGTACTTGACCTCCAAGAATAAGTCCTAACTGGTTAGAATTCTAAATGGTGATCTTTTGTGACACTGGCTAAATGGGAAATATGTGCAATTTGTATTTCTTTATGGTAGTGTTTACCCTCTTCACTGAACTCCACATAATGGGATTTGGTCCCTGAAGACTTGGAGATATTGTTGGAAGGTTTCACCCTGTAACCTTCAGAGGATTTCAAATACAAATCTATACTTCTAAACCTTAACAAAATCCCACCAAATTATATTTATGAAGTCGGGTTCATATCTTTTCTTTCTTTATATGTATGTAAGTATAAAAAAATTAATTGAGATGCTGAACTAATGTCACGTGTTCTCCCAAAAGAGAAAACTGCTGACTAAGTGAGAAAGTACAATGCATAAAATTATGGTTTATACATTTATACAAATGTGTTTAAAATTGTAGGCTATGCTAACATGACAAGCATCTTAACAGTGTACTAATACTTTTAGTCATGACTAGATTCTCCATCTCTAAATTGTATTAAGCAAATAAGTATTCTATCTAGGTATCTTCTTATTCTGTTCCAAATTATATATAGAGATCTATGCTGTTGAAACACAGGCTTCTCAAACAGTCCTTAGTTCTTTGCGTGATTCAGGAAATGAGAAAAGTACATGTGAAAACCTCAAGAGGGAGAATCTAGCTGCTACAGTTTAGGCACTGTCAGCTGCATCTGATGGACACTGACTTTCTCTTCTTTGTTGTATGGAGAATTTAGGTCCTGATTTAGAGTACTGCTTCCCTGGCAGACTGGATAACCTAGGCAGAAGGATTCTATTCTTCATCTCTTCTAGGCACTCCACTGATCACAAAGAGCTGTGTATGTATACAGATAGACAAATCCTTCAAAATTCAGAATTAAAAGTTTGTACCTATACATTGTAAACTGAAAACAGAAGCAGAACATGCAAAAGGCAGTGTAGAGAGAATATATCAAAAAAGAACAACTGAAACAAAGGGGATAAATAAATACAAAAGATACCTACTGTGCCTTTCCTACAATTAAAGTTAGAGGCAAAGGGTTTGGGGTAATGTTTCTTAACCCTTTAAATTAATAAATATTTTTTTCATTGATTTAGCTGTATTTGGCTAAATCGATCAAAAGCAAGAAGACAGGAGGAAGAGGCATGAGCATAGTAGTTACCCTTTTTTAATCTTTAGTAAAATACTCATGGTATCTTAAAATGCTTATTGTTATTTGCCTCCTTTGAAATGTAAAGGTATATTAAAGTGGAAAACTCTTCCATATTTTATTGATTGATTGCATAACAAAACATAAATGCTATATACAAAAATAAACTATGAAAGCGTGCACATGCACACGTGTTCTGAATTCTCTATGCTATTTATTTACAACACTGATAGTTCTTTGAAATTTTTGAATATTCATTTAACAACATAAGGGTTATTTACATGGACTGAAACAAGAAGAAACCAGATGAAAGCACTATAAATCCTGTGAATAAAACCAATATATTATAATTTTTACATTTCATAATGTTCTGAGTTTCAAATAAGTAAAAGTTTGTAAAATTTCTGCTACTGGGGACTATTGTTCCATTTCTTAAATCACCTTGTAGGTGTAATAAAACTTCCATAAACATGTTACAAATTGCTTCCATCTTTCCTGTATAAATAAAATGCTGAGGGTTCCTAAATTACTTCAGAATTACAGCAAAACTTTGGGTTGACTTGTAAACACTAAAACAATGTATCAATTTGAGAGTAATTACTTTAAAAATATGGATTAGAATGTAAGGTTGCCATCATTTTTTTGTTGTTGTTCTTGATTTTAAATCCATGTCCTTAATCATCCAACCCAATGCAACTGTTTTACTCATTTTGTAGCATCTCGTTCTAGTGGTTCAGGAAACATACAGACAGTAGAAGGAAAATACTATGCCTCTGGGATGATACTCTCGTCTTTTTACTCCAGTAGTAATAGTAGGGGTATAGTGTCTGCAAGAAATAGTAACTTATTTACATGTCACTTGTAAATAGTTTTCTCTCTGCATATACTTCACTGTCTACATTGAATTATTGTTTGTCTGGTTTACTGCCAGTTCATTTAAATATAGTAAGATAGCAGTTACCTACTCAAAATGTGCTATTAGTAGGGCAGCATAGGCGTGACTCTTTAAACAAATATTTTCACTGTCTATAGTTTCCACACTTTGGTAGTAGGTGTATTCAAGGGATTTGGTTCTGTTCATGTAAGGTAATACTGAAAACTAATAGTGAAATATTGTCTTTATTAAATTCTACCAGTTTGTTAGCATAGTTCAATAATAATCTGTCAAAATATTTTAAACCGTGAGTTAATCAAATAATTTGATAAATTATATATTTGAGTTTTCATGTTTCTAATAAACCAGAAAAAACAGAGTCCACATCTCATATCATATTGTCATAGGTGTATCACATATGTGCCTAAAGTATTTTCAGTAGCTAAGTCTTTTCTATCCAATCTGATCAGTTCATATATGTCTGTATGTATGCGTATGTGCTAGTGACATATAAAATATTAATACAAGGTAAATGAGCGTTCACCAAGCTCTCTTTGCCATATGGCCCCAATGGAGGATAGAAGACCCTGGCTAGCTTAAGCCTGCCATATGGACCTGGTGGAAAAAGGTAGGTCTTACACACAGAGCAAATCTACCATATGGACTGGGTGGAGCCCTCAAAACTCTAAACATTTCTGATACACCAGGGCCTTTTGCACAGAAGAGTGCAAAAACATGCATAATACATTACACACAAAAGCCATTGAAAAATGGATCAATTGTTTAGGTTTAATATGATGCTTTCAAACAGTGTCCAAAACTATATAAATAATCGGGGCTTATTTTGAAATAGTAAAGAAAGAGGATAATCAATCATTTACAACTGACTATTTTGCTTTGCATTTAACATCTGCTGTGTAATGGGACTGTACAATACCACCCTTAATGCTGCACAAAGACAGAACAGGCAAAAATAGTGATAAGGTTAAAGTAAAGTTTCTCTGAATGTGTTCCCTTCGGGGTGTGTGTCTGTGTGTGGATGTAGGGGTGTGTGTGGTGTGTGTGTGTGTGCGCGCACGTGTGCGTGTGTGCATGTGTGTGTGTGTCTGTCCCTCCTGTTCTTAACCTCAAACACAAATTTTACACATTGTGTAGAAGTTATGAGGCACATACTGGACTTCGAATTGGCTTCTGTACTCTTAATCATTTTGGGAACTGAGATTAAGTATACGGTTAGATCATTGACTCAACTTTATTTCCTCTACAAAGCCAAGAAGATCTGTGACAGATCTCTGCTGTATTGATGTCTAAGATGTCTGTTGCTTTTGTACTGAACAAATCTTCATTTGCTTTCCACAGTGAAAATGATGTGGTTTTATAGACCACAGAGATAGTAAAATGCTCATTATATTTCAAACCACTGGACCCAATGTTGAACCTTCCTACACATACCCATGTAAACGTATCTATATTGTCCTGAATTATTTATACTTCTAAAAAAAATATTGAAAGTTGGGTCAGGACCACTCCAGTTATGATTACACCAAAATATAGAAAAATGGAGCATAAAATAAAGATGTATTTTAAAGTTTATTTTCCACTCTCTTACCTGTTTTGATAATGATTTAGATCTTGTTTTCACAGTGTTACATGTGAAAATGAATAAGCAGAAAAGAAGTCATGATCTGTTTTATTTTGCAAATATGGAGATTGTTTAGGCTGATTTGTCTCTTCAGATTTCTCTCACAATCTTTTATTTTTCCCTAACTGTATTTTTTCTCCTCTGGTGTTTAGTTAGACTTGAAATTTCAACAAGCAGCCTCATTTCTTCATATCTTGAAAGGGGAAGAAACTACCAAAACAGAAAGCATTACTGAGAAAAACATTTGAGAAGTAAGGAAAAGGCTGGAGGAAGCAGTAGAATATACTGAGTTACAGAAAAGCTAGGACAAAGAGAAGACAAAGGAAAGTGATGTTGACAATTATAATTAAAGGAGAATTTAATTTTAGGTTTTGAGCTCGTTGAATTGTGCTAAAATTTGGTAGAAGAGCAGCCTGCATCAGTAGCACTGGCGTCCTTTGAAGACCTGAAAAAAAATCACTAAGGTTGCTGTGACTTTCTCATCTCAGTCTTCTGGGTGCAGCAGTTCACAGAACCATGCAGGGTGGTAATTTCGTGAAGCAGCTCTTGCTCTTTTACTAGCTGGGCTAAAACCCAACCTGCTATCAGGATACTGAATAAAAGTGTTATAAATATGTAAGGAGCTCATCAAGTTAAGATAATAAAGCTTGTGCAATTTCTTTCAGTTTGTTTAGGTAGTAACAGTTTTCACAGTACCATAACGGTAAAGATCTTTTGATTCCTGTTTTGTTTATGTACAGTTATCACATATATGAATTATCAAAGAACAGTAGAGAGCATTTGAACCACTCTTAGGATTTGTATTTTGCTTCTATTTAAATATTTTTTCAATTATGTTATTCACATAAACATGGAAACATTTACAAAAATTTTGATGTGATCAGAATTAGTAAAAAGATCTGTCCCTGTAGTGGAGTTACAACTCATATTGTACATACATTGTATGTTGTACATTCAACAATGCATATTTCCTTGATATTATGATACAATAGAGATATAAGACTGACTGCAATGTTTAATTTGCACGAAGGTTTTAAACTGGATCCTGGGAAAGATTTTAGTTTACCAGCAAGTATGTGGCATGTTTGCTTTGTAAGTTACCTTAATTTTCTGTATCTAATGTAAACGAAACTGATACAGATTACATGATCACTCCAAACTATTTTTTATCTTCTTAAATCAGTGATGAATGTGACCCATAATGCATAAATACATAAAGGATATTTTTTGGTCTTCTCTAATATGTATTCTGATATATTAGCATAAATTACATATTCCAAGACATGAAGACACATGCAAGCCAAATCTCACTGTAAATTAGATGCCTCAAATGGAGCAGAAAACATTAGAGGTAAAACTTCTGCATTATTCTATCAGTGAGCATCAAGCTAGTGAATGCCATAGAAATCTCACTAATGGACAGATTCTGGCAGCTTGTTGCAGATGTTTGATGAATGAATTGCATGAGGAATCATATCAGATGTAAAAATGCTTGCCTTTCCATTCTGAATTTTGTTTCTGAGCACTCTGAGGTTTGGGGATTTTGGTTTGTTTATTATTATGGATTTCTGTGAAAATCAGATATTGGGATATAATCCATAGGCAATGGGTTGAGAAATGTGGCTATAATATTGCAGAGGACTGTTTCTGATGCTATAAACTATGAAACTCATATTGAACTCCCATAGGCAGACAGCCAAATTTCTATTAGGATATCATAACCATATAATCCAAAATGTGTACATCAATTATTGTCTACAGCACTTGCATCTGAGTACTGGAACCATTCCATAGATAGACACATTAAGGTTGTTTATTATATCTGTTAAAAAAAACCCAACAAACTCACAAAACAAACTACTGTGAAATCATTTAGAAAAGAGAATTAAATGTAATTGATAGCTTCTTATTCAAGTATGGGGGTTTTAACCCCAAAACTAAGGAAGCCTATGCATTATACTGCTTCACGATACTAAACCTACTCACTCATTTTGTACTTTTACTGGCGGGAATTTGTCAAAATGGGGTGCTTCACATCTTTTTTACTATATTATATGTGAGAAGAGTTAAGATCTTGGAGTCACCAGATGATGTATTTCTGTAAAAAGTATGTATTGCCATTTGGGTACTTAAGCAAAGGCTGGATGTTACTGAACTATTGATGATAAAACACCTGTTCCCTTAACATCATGGAAACATGACTGCAGGGCTTGACCAGCACAGTACCCTAGGTACTTTCTTATCAAAGCAGGGTTTCTTCTCCTGCACTTCCAATTTATTTTTAGCTTTTCCTTGCATATTCAAGAATTCCTGAATCTATTACCCAATAGGCCCATAGAGCTGTGTTGGATAAGTCCATCTGACTCTTTCTTGATTATTTTATTTTATTGGCATCTTTGGCTGTGAGAGTGAGGCATTAATACATCTGGGATAAGAATTTTGGCATGGAGAAAGCTTGGGAACAAGTTTTCTTAGTATGTTTCTGTCTTGATCTGCATTTTTAGACTGGTCATCTTACTCAGTGGTCTAATAATACACAGTCAGTCTGAATATTAGAGGCACTTGATAGTATTCATAAAAGAAGTTATCAAAAGCATGGGCATTAATAGGCTCTTACAGGAAAGTGAATATAAGTATACATGTTTTAAACTCGTATTTCTGCAAAAAGCACTGTCACTGAACATTTTATATCTTTATCTAAAATATGATATTCTCTCATGTTATTTTAAGAAGAAACATGACAGTATTCTGTAAGAATATTCAGTTAAACAGAACACATACATTAATCTATAGATCCAGTTTTACAAATTCTGACGGGCTAAATATTTTTCTGCTGCAACAGATGACCAGTATAAGCTACCATAAATGCGAAGTGTCTAAATCTCTTTTGTCTTCTCTGTTGAACTTCTCTGACATATTTATTTGTGAAATGCAGTACTGTTGACTTCTGTGCTGCCACTTTACACCAGGCGCCAAGCATGCCTGGTCAACCTCATCTGCTTGCCAGCGCTCTGGGGATGAGGGTGTTGGACAGGTTATGTGTTACTGAATGAATGACAGCTGACGAGTGTTGCACAGACGCATCACTGTCTATTCATTTTCTGTTTGGGCATCTGATTCATGCTGTCATCATATTACCAAGAAAATGGGCCATGTGACATTGACTAAGCATTGATGCTTAGTACCCCATAATTGCAACATGGCTAGATATGGACTTGAAAATGTTGACTTTTTTTTTTTCCTCCCCTGAAGAGAATGAATATTAGAATTATTAACTGAACATGGACCAAGAAAAACATTGTGAGAACAATGCAGTTCCAGGTATTACCATAAAACCTTCATCTTACAAGTTACCAGCTGTGCTCCTATCAAGAATTCCCTTCTAACTATGGTTATCCATACGAAAAAGGAGTGGTGTTATTTCAGCTAACGATGAAAAAGATGCTAATATTACTGATATTCCTTATTTTTTAAATCACTTTAAATCCCCAAATAATATATGTTTTTCAACTCCCATGAAACGTGTCCAGACGATTATTAATCCAAATCATTAGGCACTTGAAATGAACCGATAAGATCTAGCAAAATGCAATTGTTGCCTTCTGTTACATTTTTTCCTCTGAATTTTGCAGTAGCCATATGGAGACACTTATAGGAAGGAACAGGCAGAACAAAAATAAGTATGCATACTGTGGATGTATTGCCTTGCGTATTGCTTATATCAGTGAGATGTGCATATTTATGTCCATAATTCCGAAAATGTGAGGTTTAGTGTACAGTGCATTAATTATGGGGTCTTTAAGTCCGATCCCTAATTTGAAGTTTGATGTTAATCAGGAATTTAGCTCAGACTCAAACTACTTGGCTTGATCTTTGATTCTGCATACATTTAGGAAAGCTAGATGTACAATCAGGCTACCTAGGTGAGGGAGCCAGCTTCTGTAGCCAACGCAGTAAAGGAGATTAAATAGCTAGTGTCATGAATGGTGGGTTTTGATTTCCTAACCAGATATCCCTTTACTGCGTCGATGATTATGGACACCCCTCAGCAAGACTTTAAAAAAAACTTTGAATGACTCATCTGAACCTATAGGGAGACACATATACACAACCTTCCACATGCATATAAGCAGTTCCCATAGAATTGCTATGAAGCCAGGAAACATTCTTTTTAGTACTCAGTATCGCCTGGCTGATGGAGTGGAGCTAGCAGAGTTCTAATTGGGACATTTGACATTAACCAGTAAAATACATTTATACTTTTTTCGGCATCCAAAGCACAGATGGCCTTAATCTGCATCCAGTCCCTGCCAGTAGCATATAAGGATCTTTAAAAAAGAAATAATGGACGTAGTTCTCATAATTAAGAACTGCAGGTTATAATATTATAAAGTACCTTGTATTTACACTAATTTATTACTAAAAACGCACTTAAGGTATTTAGTGTACCTGTCTAACCATCATTTTATCTTTAGGAATTTATATTTCTTTAGAGTTAATTAATGTAAATTACTGTCAGGTGTTCAGGATATTTGTACTTTATAATTATCAAATATATGCAGAATCATCTCTGACTATCCCATTTCTTCATTATTTCTGACCATTCTATACACTATAAAAATTGTGGGAAAAGTTCTGTGAGTGAACAGGATAATTTTTATTATGGAGACAGAGAAAACATATAATTTTGTTTTGTACATTATGTGTTATGATGCCAATGTACACAAAGTGGAAATATCACTGGCATTTTAACATTCAATTGTATGGTAAAATACATTTGTTTAAAAATATGAATGATAATTTATTCTGAAGTATTGTGAAATCCTTAGAATAAATAAATCAGCAAATACTGCTTGACCCAGCCCAAATCGGTAATAGGCTGCAAATTAAGATAAAGGTTATTAAAATAATCCTTTTATTGAAAGAGAAAATTAGATAAGTTGCGCTGATTGACTCTGAGGCCCTCCTAGGGACATGTAGAATGAAGAATAAACTCAACTTGATCTAGTCCAAAAAGCCTGAAGAAATCCTCACAGCTGGAACATCACCACTAATTACATTTTTGCTTTTTGGATATATTTTCCCAACTCTTTCCATTCATTTATACTGATGTTATACCAGTAATTCCTTAACAAAACTAAACACATGCTCTTTAAATAACGTATTTTTAAATATTTGCTATTGACAGCTATAAATTTAATTTACATTGAACAACAGTTCTTGGAATACTGCAAGAATTAATTGTACAGAATACGCTGTGTTAAAAAAACAGTTTGACTGTTTTGTTTATTTCTTGCTGAGTCAGTGTAAATTTCTTGTTCCTAAGCTCTCTTTCTCCCTTCCTTCACCACATAATCCCAATCCTTTTATCCCTTTCCAAAGTGTTCGGCCACCTTGAGTGTCCTTCTTTCCTGTTTTCTCAGCTCAGTGTTCCCTCACATCTTGATTAGTCCCTGTTTCCTTGTGAAGTCACCCCTGTTTCCAAACCTCCATGTCCTGATTCCAGCTAGCAATACATTCCGTTTTTTCGTCTGTGTTTACAAATAAATTGGTTTACAAAGTACCAGCATACAAGGGATATCACTGAACCTGGGAGAAAGAGATGTCCCTGATCTTGTGTTCAGGGGGTGATTCTCCATCTGGCTCTGATTTGCCGTTATGGAGAGAACTCTGACTGCAGCATGCTCAGTGAACCTGTGCGGTAGTGAATAATGATTTGTAGAGACTGCATTTTCTTTAAAAGGATTCAAAATATACCGTAAATGTATTAATTGAAGCTCTCTTTTCCAAAAAGGACAAGCATCAAGCTAGAATATTGCATTTTCAGTGGTTAAATTGTAAATATGTTACAATTGTTATAAATGTTATAAATTGTAAATATTACTCAGTCAGTAAATATGAGTATTACTGTTGATGGGCAAGTCCTGCATCTAAACCTACCTCTAAAGTGTACATATAGAGAACTAGGTTCTTATGTACTTTTATTGCTGTGTAGTCCTTTACATCAAGTGAAAGTGAGCTTATTTTGAAGCTGTGCCCCTTATGAAAATGGTCCATAATGACAGGAGTGATACACAGATGTATGAGTTCTGTAAGACCTATTTGCACAAAAATATGTGACTGCACCAGGTGTAAAGCCATCGTGTGCAATGTACACATCCAAACCCCACATTCTTAGTAGCTGTGGTCCTTTCCATGTAAGCTTTTAATCTTTTAGTCATATTTCATTATTGTTGAGTTACTATTCCCAAAGTCCTCAGGCAAACATACCAAGCCAAGAAATAGAACCCAGTGGACAGCGTTTCCAATGGTATTGTTAACTGTGAGAGCACCAGCCTCTTTGAAATGTTACAGAAACAACAACCAGCGAGTCAGTCTGTTTGAATATTTTATATTCTCCCCAGATTTCCAGCTGCCACAGTTGCAAATGTTTTAATTTCAGAGTATTTGGATGTCCTGGAGAAATGTTTTTGGCATAAAAAGAAGAAACTAAAATGTAAATAAAAAAAACCCAACAAACAAACCAAAAGTTTTTTATTAGCGTTAGTTTTTGTACATTCCTTTTACAGATCGTTAGCATCCTTCACAGTCATCTCACATTGCCCCTAGTTATATGCAGGGTGAATCTTGAATGACCAAATCTATATAAACAGCCAACTGATACGGGAATTGAGCAAGGGGACTTGTTTTGTAAATGTGCCTGAGGTTGGTAAACATTTCAGTTCAGGACATGGGACTCCCTGTTCTTTTGTGTTAATATAAATCAACAATTACAGATTAATTAAAATAGAAGAGCTTCTCACACCTGTAACTCTGAGGAAGGTGACATATAAAACTTTGTAATAAAGGGTGTTTGAGAACATAAAGTAGAATTGTATTAAACCAAATGGAATAGATTGTTTCCACAAGAATGTATGCACCAGATTTATGATAGTAAAAAGTGAAAATGTGTTCCTCTTTCATCATTCAAATGGTATGAATGAGCCTGTTTTAGGAATAAATGCATGTGAAATATTTTACAAAGAATAAAAAAGCATCAAGATGCATTACAAAAAAAGGTTAAATGATTACAGAAAGACGGTAATCTCTATAGTATTTTTTGGAGGCAGCTATTATCGCTTGCTTTCAAATCCTGGCAATATCAATATTCTCCAGTTTGATTGGTGACCAGTCTGAACTTAACCTACTTGCTTTTAGGAACAAAGACAAGAGAATAGCTACCTCTATTCATCTGTTATTGTTTAAATAGCTGTCACAGCTTCCAGGATGTCTGTTTCCATGTTATCTGGTGAAAGAATAAAATAGAATGGCAACAAACCAAATACAGTGAAAAATGTTTGTTGTAGTTGGCCCAAACCAGCTGCTGTTAGCAGATAAAATCTGGTTTGAACAAAACCACGTGAATTTTGGAAATTGAGGCACAATGGATAGAGTGGATGTAGCGTTTACAAATATTTTAAAGATATGTGTCGCATTCAGACTTGCCTATTACGGTGATTTAGTTCATATGTCAAGGCACATATTCATCTCTGCTCAGATACTGTAGAGGCTTGGGTAACAGCTTGTCCCATCCTTGTTTATTTGCTAATTTATAACATCTCAGTTCCCAGCACAAGCCAAGGCAGGCTCGGACACTTCTTTGTTCTGCCTTGTTCTTTCTTTTTTCCCCCCCTTTCTTTACACTGTTGTGCTCCCAACTCTGACAATGGAGTTGTAGATTGACCCTCTTTCCCCTCTTGCCCTGACTTGTCTTCGAATGCTTCCTTTGATGCGTTTAGACTTAAAATGCCAAGTCTCTGTTTCCCAGCAAGGGCTCATCATTTTTGCAGTGTTGCTCTGCTAGTAGGTTAAGAGAAACGTTAGTAATTCCTTTGCAACTGTTTAAAAGATATTAGGCTAATGATTATCTGGAAACAAGGATATCTTATCCTATTAAGAAAAGAGGACTTCTGCAGGAATGGAAGATTTTTAATGCTGTAATGGCAAGAGGTCGTATTATTTTGCTACTAAGATAGGCGGTTATGTTTTAATTGGCTGTGTTTACAGTGTGTTTTTTCTTAAAAATGCAGTTTTTCCAAGGTTCCCTCAATCGTTGCTTATCTCACATCCACAAATATCCATGCTTCCTGTGTATAATATGTACATTTGCTCTGTTTCAAACATACTCACACTCAAAGTTTATTTCACATGGGACATCAAGAAAACAAAGTCACATTAGTCTTTTTTTTCTGAGTTGATGTTTCATTAAAATAAGTTCATAGTAAGTTCAGCTCTCTAGTCTTACCCTTCAGTGTAAATTTGTTTCTGTCATTTATTATAACATAAGAGTTTGGATGTTATTTTGAGTTCATACCATTCTAACCTTTTTTTTGGAGTTTCTTTGCCTATTGCAACACCATGCCACACATTGTTAGGAAAATCTTTGCAAACTTCATAATGTATTTTGAGCATGCACAAAGTACAGAAAACATAATATATATTTAATTTCAAAGTAGTAATACAGTAAAAAGCTTTATCCCTTGATTAAATTCTGTGAAAAACTTGTGTTAGGAGCTTTCTGTGTCTCAGTTATTGCATGGAAGAGCATAATTTTTAAGTGTATTAAGGCTTATGAAATTAAGTGGGTCACTTTTATCTGGTATGTAAGAAAAGAAAAAAATCATATTTAGGGACAAATTTTAGTATGTTAATACAAAATGACTACAGAGACCTCCGTGTTGTTGGGGGGTAGCATGAGGACAGATGATACACCCAAAGAGTGCATGTTTCAGGGACTGCTTTGAATCTTGGTAAGGTAGATAGGAAATTGTTCAGTAATCTGCAGCCATTTTTTTTCAACACTGTGATATGACTGGAAAAGTTAAATACAGCTGAAAAAATCTTTTCTGACTCTTGAGTGGGCTGAAGTCTTCCTCCCCTTGGTCAACATCAATTCCTTTCACAAAGCTTGCCTTGGTAAGCTTTTGAATGATGACTTTATGAAAAAGCGGTAATTGTGGCACAAGTTGTGACAAATGGGGGACATGAAATGGGGTCTTACTCCTTGTGTGGGTTACTCTCAGCCTGAACCACAGTGAGGGAGGAAGAACAGCATCTGTGGTAGAACTAATCTCACCAAAAGTACAACATTCCGTCTGAGTGAGTCATCATAGGCTTCTCTTAAAGGCAACAGACACTTCTCGGGGAATGTTTGTCTCCTCCTGCAGTAGATGCCTGTGATAGTTCAGATGGATTAGTACCTGAAACTGGTGTCTTCTTCTCTTCACTATAGAAAGTGATTAAGTGATTAAGGCTATAGAAAGATTAAGTGGGATCAGCCCAGAAGCAGATATCCAAATGGCTGTTTGGGTATTTCTGCAGAGGGACATAGTGGATGAGGCTTTTAATCTAGCACTGTAAATGCTGGCTGGCACAACAGAGCTGGTGTGGAGATGGGGCAAGATGTTGCACCTTAACATGACTGATGGAGATTGCTTCCTTCTGGAGTAACGGTGGATGGGGACTCTTGGAATGAACTGGGATTTTGTCTTACGGTTTTCTGGTCCTGAGGTTGACAAAGCGTATACTCTAACCCTTTGTTGCTGCAGATTTCAGTTTTCCTGGTCCTAGAGTATGTCCACATAAGAAAATACTGCACCCCAGTCAAAGAGAGAACTCCTTTTAGGCAACTAGGATCATAACTCTCGTATAATATTATTTCTAATATGCATAATAGGATGAATAGATGAATATAACTGTTATTGAAACTATAATTAAATAAAGTGCAGAAACAAAACCAAATTAAAATATCCTCAAACTTAGATATCTTATAATGACCAAAGCCCGAATGGAAAAGAGCAAGTCTGACAAACTCTTCTGTAGTCAAATAGGCGTGCAGAGATCTGCGTAATACCAAGACTGCATTCTGATGTCCTTGTATTGTATTGAGAATAATCAATATGTGTCAGTTAATGACTGAGCCCTTGGTAAGAAGAGTATGTATGGATAAATGTATGTCTATATATGTATAGATAGTTTTCCTTTTGAAGAATACAGATTAACATCTGGTGCAAAGAAATTGACCTAAATTTCTGTATTATATCAGTAGTAGTCTATAAAATTGTTTAAAAAACCCAAAACCACAAAATAAACCCAACCAGAGTATTGAAGTTTCTATTAACTGTGGGGGGTTTTGTTTTCTGGGTTTTTTTTTCACTTGCTTTATAATCCATTCATAGATTATGTGTGAAACTTCAATCTTAGAAGTCTTCAAGCTGTGGGAATTTTTTTCCCATTGTGATGTCAGAACTGATCAGATGTGATTGTTACAAAGATCCCACTAAGGAGTGTAGCACTAATTGTTAGAAGATGTCCATGCTTAAAAAAATTAGGCCAGTGATTTTAACCATGCTGTTAATTTCATGTATTGTTCAGAGCATGTTTCAATTGTGGGAATCAGGTGTACTTTCTTCATTAAAAATACATTGAGGAGCTGTATTTTTTCTCGGTATTGCAGAATCTTCTGAGCTGTAAGTGAAACCATTAAGAGCGGGAAGGGTTAATTGTATGGGAAGCCTCATATTCAAATACTTCTCGTATACAAAATATATGTCATAGTAGAAAATCTTCTATTGTCAATCCAAATAGAACACAAACTAAAATGAGATAATTGGGAAGGTGCCCATAAAGTCAGCCTGAATATATTATCACAAGTATATGTGAGATAATATTTGTTTTAAAAAGATTCTATGGCACTGTAAACTCAGTCTCATTAGAGACTGCATTTAAAAGGCTTATAAAGTTACTCATTAATGTTATCTTGTTGTATCTCCACAGCTTTTTCATTAAAGAAAATTCAGCAGAAAGCATTTTCTCCTGATAGCAGGAACCAATTTGCAATAAATGTTCTGGAAACCACTAGGGAAGCCATTACTGAGGTCTAATAAAAACAGACAAGCGTAACTTGTTCTATATTTTTGTTTCAATCACATACAGATGAGACCCCGCTCTCCACACCAACCGCAAGAGACAGCCTTGACAAACTTTCTCTAACTGGGCATGGGCAACCACTACCTCCAGGTTTTCCATCTCCTTTTCTATTCCCTGATGGATTGTCCTCCATAGAGACCCTTCTGACTAACATCCAGGTAGGCCTTTCAGCAGATCAGCTTAAAGGGATGGAGAGGAGCCAGTTGCAGATTTGTCTAAATTAATATAACCATTCTAGCTTAATCAGTTCATAAGATTATTTGGATCAACTAATTTACTGAAACTTTCTAGTAATTTAGGTTTTAAAGGAACCACAGCAAACAAATGAATTTAGAAGCTGTCAAATACAGTACATAAAAATACAGATTGTATATTAAAACACAGCAGACAATTCGATGAAAATTACATTGGTGTGTTTAACAACCTTTGTCTTAAATGCTCTTTTTATTACAGGCTAATGAAATGTATCTTACTGTTTAACTTTATCTCATTTACTAAGCAGAGAAACACATCTTTAATAAGTAGTTATTTTAAATTTCTGGAGGGCTAAGGTGGAAATTATATTTAAAGTTATTTGAAATGTGTCTGCCATAAAAGCATTCACAAAAATGCAGTTATTTTATAAATAGGCTCATTTCATTTAAAGTACTGTCTTCAAAGAATAGACTTCAAAGGGTATTACCAAATTTTATGCAGATTTCCTATTCGATAGTCATGATGTCTATTGTGTGTACAGTACAGCCTGATTCAAGTATTATTTAAGGTATACACTAGCATGTAGCTTGGAGCCAAGATTTTAGTGTTTCATGTTAGAATGAAGATTATTTTGTCCAGGAATTCAGTGATCATGTGTTCCCCAGATGCAACTTTTGCAACAGTATGGTTGCATGTTGCATGCAGAAGCAAAATGATAGCGCAGGAAATAATGCAGCCATATTGTACTCATTCCAAATAAGCCTCATCTGTTTAGCTACTAACTTCTAATGTATTTGTCACAGTATTTTCCCCTGCAGATTCCTGCAAATACATAAAATCAATTGTATTCTATTCAGCAAACTCTGTGACAGAGTAGGGCCAAATCCTGCTTGCTTTACTTTCTTAAGCAATCTCATTAAATTTTATGACACTTCAGAGCTGTTTTATGAAATGCATGTGAACCATTCATTGGTGATGTTTTGAGATCTAGTAATGAAAAAATGCAGTATTGCTATATCTGCCTGGTCTGAAGGAGCATATTTGTGATGGCTTTTTGTGGTTCTGAGACTTAGGAACTTAAATATTTAAATCATAAACCCAGATAATTCTACAACAGCTAGCATTCTTCTAATAGATCTGCTGCAATCTCTAAAGGATGTAATTTTTTTGAAGGAAGAAATACAGTTAGCAAAGTACGTCTGTTTTATCTGTGCATGCATGTACAGGAAAGTTCTTAGTAATTTTTTTGACAAATGTGTGCACTCAGTGTCTCTAGACAGCAACCTAATGAGCAAAGCATTCAGTATCAACAGGTTAGCTAATCTTGTGATTGAACATGAGAGCACTGGACTACTTCAGGATAAATGACCAGGAGTAATTTGCCAAGAACACATTCAGTTTTACAGAAAATATGAATGTGAAATTCAGTCATTAATTTTAAAAAACAAACAACCCTACTCTTACCTGGAGTGAAGAGCTAAAAAAAAAAAAAAAAAAAAAAAAAGGCAACACCTTAAAGAAGCCAGAGACTTCTTTATGCCTTCTGTCATTGTGCTTTTGCACTTACTGCTCCTTACCTTGGGGTTCTACTTCACGAGGAATCATCTATCAGGCTAAATAGGTGGGACATAAGTCCTTTTGGATTTTTTCAGTATGTCCTCATGTTGAATTACGTGGTTTCCACAGATCTTTGGGAATCCTTTCATATAACATCAAGGTATTTCCCCTCTCCCTGCCCCTCCCCACCCCTCCACCCCCCAGCCTCCATTTAATCTCTACCAGGACAACATTATAAAGCTACTTCATAACAGAAAAAAAAAAAAGAAAAAAAGAAAAAAAAAAAGCAGCTAGTTTAATTTTCCCACCTGTGCAGAAAAACTTAAATATTATTTTTAAAACAGTAGCCTATTATGATAACCTACACAATAGTGGCAGTTTCTCTAATCAATGCCATTTAAAATGGTGTCCATTTTTAGCAATTATTGCAATGAGAGCGGGCTACCCCAGCCCCACAAATGAGTTAGATACTGTAGTACTGACACTTTCAGAACAGAGTTTTAGGTATTTAACTACAAATTTGAACTCATTAATGGATTTGCGGAAAGGGGAAAGGCTGTACTATGGTACCTGCTTGCAATATTGTTTGTGATTTTGCTAGGAAATACATAAACACTACCTGCAACCCATGGCTTGTTCAGTACAGGTGTTGAACTCTTGTCACTGGGTAAATTCCTCTTTGCTTTCCTTTGGTCCAGATCAATTTCATATCCCTTTCAAAGGGGAAGTGGAGCAGTGAGATCCCTCACTGTTCTCTTGCTGGAGCTATGCAGCAATGGAGCAGATCTAACTTTCTAGAAAAGATCACCTGGCCTGCAGTCTGTTCCCCTCCTCCAGCACTAAGGTGCTTTTGAAACAGAAAATAGGAGAGATCTAGCCAAATGGTAGATGAGTGGGTTTGGTAAACGCTGGGTTTTTTTCCTCAGGGTCATGCATGACAAAAATATGGATGTTTCCTTTTCTAGAAAAGGTATATGTCTGCTTGTGAAAGGCAAGTATACATCTTTGATAGGTCATGGAACTGCGGTGCATGCACAATCTACCACATGTGGTAGTGGAGGTTGCCTGGTTTTTAGGGATATGATGGCCATGTGAATACATAGGCAAGCAGCCTCTGGCTACACCAGTGTGCATGAACGTGATGGTAGATATCTGTGCTGTGATCCCCTTGTGCATATTCAGTTGTGTGAGGTGCAGGATCCAGAGGATCTGCATAATATTGACCTTGGGTACCTCCGGAAGAGGCTGTAGAGCCTGTCCTGGTTTAAAATAGGACAGGATTAGGGTACTGTATGGGTACTAGGAGCTCTAATTTTGACCTTTGTCAGGGTAAGGAGGATCGTAAAACTTGCCATGGGGACAGTGTTTTTGGGTATGTGAACCAATATTTCTAAACACTTCTGATATTTGAAAAAATGTGCTAAAAGTCTTTCAGGTGCTGCGGAGCTTACGTTATTGATTTGGTGCCTAACTATACATACTTCCATTTTAGACATCCGAGTCCTCTAAAATTGGCCACTAAACACAAGTGAGTCTGTGTCTTTCACCCATACTGAAGTTAAATGGATAGCCCCTAATCACTAATTTGTAATTTTAGGCAAATGTTAGACAAGCCTATTTGCTGTTGCTGTCACCAGGGGCTGGTGGTTAGGTTTATTTCCTTTTGTACATTGTATATATGTTTTTCTTACTTCTCCATAAATACTTTAATTGAAACAAAAATACGTTTAATTAATTGTTAATCTAAAGAGGAGATAGTAACAGTATACAATACTTAGAACAACCAATGTTTTTTTTTTTCTTGCTGGTGACTGCTGAAATGCAAATAATAAATTAACAAAATATAATTAAACAAATACACACATAAAATATAGAAATGAGATTGGGGACATATATTTTTATTCAGATGTATATCTGCACATCTAAAAGGAAGAGAAAATAAATTTCCCCAGAGAGTTTAAATGAAGTGATATGTCTGTTCCCTCCCAATGTATATTTGTTGATTTCTTCCAGATTAAATGCTGGAAGTCTATGTGCAGCTGCAGGGAGGATGAAGGGTGATGGAAGGTGGGTCACAGCAAAATTCTGTGTGGGATGCTAGTGAGAAGGCTAAAGATGTTTCTGTACCCCTTGCCTAAGTTCACCTTTCTGAGTCATGGTCCTATTATGCCAAAGTATGTTACAGCCACAGCCTTTCATGATACTGCAATATTCTTGGTTAATAGTAGTGTTCTTTTAAGCTTTTAGAGTATGAATCTTTACTGTTGCTGAGCTGGATTTCCATTAATATCTAAGGGATGAATTAGTTGCACCCTGATAGCTATATCTTTCTATCAAGACTGTATTGTATTGACACAGTCCTGTTGCTAAGTATTTTTAAAGAGATATGTAAAATAAGTTGCAAGTATCCCATTGATATTAATAAAAGAAATGCATGATTACAAACTAAATTCCCCTATGAAAACAAAACAAACTACTGGCTTTATTGCTGTGAGTCTCCTGCACTGTTACCATCTATGACTAAATACACAAGAGAAAAATATTGCAAATGCTGAATAAAGTAAAAATTTCAGTTTTACTTCATGTTATTTGTCTTCTCTAAAATTCAAGAGAATGATTTTATTTTTCAGAGAAAGCATTAAAATGTCATTTATATTTGTGCAATATGCTTTTGCCTGTGACGGAGATACTTAATCTGAGATATTAAAAATGTCTTTCTGGAGTCATCTGTAGAGACAGTCAAGCTGTGTTATCTTACCTTGCTTATGTTATAAGCCAGTAGTCAGTTACAAATAGTAAATATTCAAAATTTAACCTCTAATGTGAACTAAAAATATATATATTAATTTTTTTGGTGAGCCTTTCACTAGAAGCTTTAATGATTAAAGCATTCAAATTATATATAATTTCCTGACTAAAAGAGAAGCAATGTTACTTTGAATTGTTTTCACCATGAATATCTAATATTGCAAAAGGAAGCCCGGGAGCTACAAATCTCTGGAAGCTAGGAGGTTTGACTAGGAAAGCTTCACTGTGTGCATGCCTTATTCTTCTAGCTTTTCTTTTACACTCACTGTGGGTGATTGTTGGAAGCAGGATATGATCTTGTAGGTGCACCATCAGACTAACTTGTAAGGCCATTTTGATGTCACATATAACTGTGTAGGTAATGTTAGGTGGAACACGCTAGATGTAGATAGGAAGAGAAAGAGCTTCTGTATACCTTCCCCTCCACCTCTTTCAAAATAGGTAACACATTATTTGCATTTTTTTTAAAAACAGTGATGGGTAATACTGGTGTTAAGGCTGAGCTGGGGTTTGATATATGTTTAATTTCTATAGGGTCAGTAGACTGCCCTGACATGATGGTCCTTTTGGATACATCAGAGAATAGGAATAAACATCAAACATATATCAACTTTACTTTTTATTTGGAAGATTTCTGAAGTATTTATCAGTGAAAACTATTAAAACAAGTGCATTAAAGTAAACAAACAAAATCAGAATGATCTGTAAATCTCCAGGGAAAAAATGGCCATTCTTGACATTGCATTGGAATGAAAAATGTATTAGCAATGACACAGAGGGGAAGAATGGCATGCCATGTTTAAAGCCTGGCTCCAGATAGAGCCATACTGTATTAAAAACAAATCTGGAACCTGAGCATGTTCACTACAATTATCATTATCCAGCCTCCATAACATCTGACCTTCCCTAAAGGGAAATATTTTCTTTTTCCTAATGTCCCCTGTTGCACTGTATTTCCCATTGTCATTGGCAGCATATTGATTTAATATCAAGTTAGAGGATTAGCCATAGCAAATACAAGTTGGACATACTGTATTTTGTATAATCTTTTACAGCTGATCCACTGGGAGAATTAATAGAATTTCATGCAACTCTGAAATTGGCATTCCTGTTCCGAGGGGCACTGATGATTTTTGAAAGCTCTACTTTTCAGTTGTTTTTCTCACCCCCTTCTGCATTGAATATTTCCAGTATTTTTGCATTAGAGCTGTCATTGGCAGCAACAGCACTTTTGATATGCATCAGTTTGGCTCTAGTGAAGATCTTTTTTCACATTGGACGCCTACTGATGTGCACTGATTTAACTTCTAAAAACGAAACTTAATTTTGTGTAGCTTGTAAGTAGTCCCTAGTGGGTCTTGGCTCCAAAAAGTTAATATTTTTCAGACATAATCAGCAGCAATAGGTAATGTATTACTGTTAGCTATGTTACCAAGTGTAAAAAAAGGAAAGGTTGGGGGAGGAAGTGTGGTGCAGAAATTCAATGGAAAATGTAATATGCTTTTAGCAGCTTCATACTTTGCAGCAATTCTTAATATAAAATTACACACATCAATGTTACACACTAGCATTATTTTAAAGAACACCAAAATATTGTGTTTTGTCAGCCAAGGACAATAATAGTTTAATAGTAATTTATTTTAAACTGCTACTGATAATACAACCAATCAACACATTAAGTGGTGCCAACATTGGCATCTTGCTAAATAATCTCTAGGCTTTGCACTGAGAGTACATCTTTCAAAGATAAGTCAACAAGAGCAATCAGAGCAGAAAATTAGAATTTGGTATCTTAGAATTAAAATACAGCTAAACTAAAGTTTTAATTGGGGTGATCTAAAAGGGCACTTGATGTAATGATCTCTTTCATTTGTTACTAATTGTTTGTTCTTGATGAAGAAGAAACATGTACATGAATGTAGTTGAATTGAGTAAAGATGGCAGTTGCTTTAACAGCTCGATTTTATTGTTAAACAAGATGGATTGTAAGAATTTGGGAGGAGAGTGTTTGCAGCTTTAAACTTACTTGACAATACACTTTTCATCAACAAATACTTTTCATGTAATTTCACTTGATCTGGTTTATTAATGATTTGGATGAGTCACATGTTCCAGTAAGTGATGAATTGGAGGAGATTAAAATATTCTGGAGTTTAAGTGTGAGCCAGAAGCAGGTATTGATAAACAACTCCTACTTCAGTTTCTTACTATTTCAAATGCATCCCATATAGAAGACATAGTTTATGATGGTTGTAAATGTAGGAGAATATGGTGGGGGAACAGAATTCAGGTGGATATTAACTTTTTTTAAAAATAGATTGGAAAGTCTTTAGAAATATTTCAAATTTTGTTTTACTTTACATATGTCTGTAGAGTTTTATGTTTAGCTTTATGTGGTTTTCTTTAGTAGTCATACAGGTGTAACATTCAACACAAAATAGCATTGTGGTTTAGCTATTTTAGAATAGCATTTGATTCTCTTAAAGAAAACTGCTAAAACTTTAAACATGTTTCTAAGTACATTTGTTGTGTTACCATTGTTAGATATTTTAAAATGTGGTTCTATACTTATGTAGTGTCTATCGTTTTGGTGACCGTCTGGGCCTTGCAGTCGGAAGGTGTTGTGTTCTTTCAGCTCCTGTGGACTTTAATAGATTAAAGTGTAATATAGAGCTGCAAAGCATTAAGCTCTGAATGAGACAACACTTGAGGCAACAATTTAGTTAAGAATGAAGATGAGGAGTACTGAAAATAACAGACTCTGAAAAGAGACTTAAATGAAGAGTCTGAAGGACACAAATTTCAAAGCAGGCATTGACATTGGGAAGACTAGTCTGATAAATGTGCGGAGTAACACTCATGAAAATTATTTTTTTCCATTTCTCAAGTATCATCATGCTGACTTCTTTTTCCATTCCTTTTTGGAGATATTTCAAACAATTTTAGTGAAAAAACATGCAACCTAGAATCCAATTTAGGAAGCATGCCTGAGGGTGAGGAGGCTTACTTGGGTGTTGGGGGACATGATTTCATGTCTGTAGAGTGGCTGTTCTGAAACTGAATCTTGAGTGTGAACCTTTTATCTTAGCTGAATGCCTCCCTAGTAGGGCTATTGCAGAGTACTCGTCGGTTTCTTTTGCTGGCATATTTTGCTTTATATCAATAATTAAATCTATGTTGAGTCAAATTACCTCAACAGTTAAGTTATGAGGAGACTTGCCTAGGATACAGAAGAGTTAAGTTTATATCTATAGTGGTTCATATACACATATCCATGCTTAATTATCTACTGTATTATGATAGCTTCAAAAGCAGAGATTCAGCTGTATGCCTAAGAGCCTGATGGCCAGGCTTGTGCAAAATGGAAAAGGAAATATTTCCTCTCTCCATGTTAATTTATTTCAATTCTGTTTCTCCTCCTCTTTTTCATACCCTATCAGTGTCCTAACTGTCTGTTATTAGCTGTGTTGGGATCTTTGTGTTTCCTTGCAAAAAAGGAGGAATTGTGAAGTTGAAATTCTCAAGTTTAGAATAGGCTGAATTATTCCTTCCTGATACGATAACAAAAACCGGCAGAGTTTATTTCAACCATCCCAGGTCAAGAAATTGAGAGATGATTGTGTTATGTTCTCTGCTGTGAGATAACAATTGTACAAGGTCAGATAATGGACTTCTAAAAATTGATGTATCTTCCTGTTTTGTGACTGTCCTCTGCTCAGCATCCCAATAACCCTGTCTTCCTTGGCAACTCTATGGAACGTGAAAATATTTGAAAATAATAATAACAATAAGGAGAAAATGGCAAGCATTTGAAAGAGCCTTTCTCCCTTGGTAATTTCCATTGGCTTGAGTTGTGCTAGAGACTAAATTTGCTATTCTGTGGATGATGCAGTTGTGAGACTGCCAGTTCATTTTCAATAGGACAGATTTTTGTTTTGATCACAGACAAGTGCCTGATGTAGGCTTGTCTCTATCTCTTACAAAGATCAAACCTATCCCTGTAACTTTTTCACATGAATTATATGCACAGTCAATGGTGAGTTTGTGTTTTCTGGGAAAACTTGTCTCCCAGCATTTTACAGATTTTCTCCCACCTGTTAAAATTCATTCCAGTAAAAATCTGCTGTTGATAACTGGGAGTCTTTGACCCAGTAACAGGGTTATTTCATTTGTAAAATCTCATGACTAATCAAGCAAAAATAACAGAAGTTAGTTATTATGTCAGCTGTTCTAACATTCTTCAAACATTATTGAACTTTATCTTTGAACAGGGTCTACTAAAGGTTGCTATAGACAATGCCAGAGCTCAAGAGAAACAGGTCCAACTGGAAAAGACAGAACTGAAGATGGAGCTCTTCAGGGAACGAGAACTGAGGGAAACACTTGAAAAACAATTGGCTGTGGAGCAGAAGAACAGAGGTATCTTAATTAAGCAAGACAAACAACTTGTGAATTATTTCCTTAGAAAACCAAATTTTTTATCAAACACCTTGATCAAAGCTTTTCCCCCTTACCTTGTGTTATGTCCAGGCTGACAGCAATGCAGGAAGTTCTACAACCTGCCTGATCCTGCATAGGATCTGCATGAGATTTAGAACAAGGACCTTCCTTTTTCTCAACATATTACTTACTACATTTGTAATACACAACACAATTATAATTACTGTAGCTGCTGTTACAGACTTTGGCAGGTTGTGATTGTTATGAATAAGGATAGCTACCTAATACAGACAGAATTTGTAGCAAATCTAAGAATCTGCAAGGTTTTAGGAACCTTTGTGTCTTTTCTTTTGTGGTAGGGTCATACATTGCATATTTAGGCAAACTGTATGTAATAAATAGAAAGATAATAGTAATATATAAACTCTTTATAATGCATAGTAGATCAAAAACATGTTTATAGAAGGAATAGTTAAGGTTCTTCTCCATAAGGCAGTAGCATGAGCATTTCAAGTATCAGCATCAGCCCACTGTAAAGTATATACATGTTAGTAAAGGTAAGACAGTTTACAGTGATTTGCATTAACTATTGCATTATGAGCATGTTCTCATCTTTCTTTATGGGTCTATTTTTCTGTATATGTATGTCTTGCCCATTAATAGTGTCTAATTACTTTGCAAGGGACAGTTAACCTCTGGGGCTCACCTGCCGTTTAACACAGACCATGACAAGTCAGATATGTATTTTTGCAGGGCTAGACTTATAACTCTCTTCTTGTCCAGTTTAATTTTCTTGGAACCAGCTATAACGGAATCCTGAGAACACTTGGATTCACATTCAGTAGCATTATATTTTTAACTAATGTGCTAGAAGTAAGGACACAATGTAATCCTGTTTCATGCCTTGACCCATCAAAGGGTAGGACTGTCACATCATTAATTTCTCTTTTGTAACTTTTGAGAATACATTTTTAAAGACTATTGCTATTAACAATTATCGCAGCTGTGCAATGAATCATTCCTTTGTCCACAGCTGGCCTATTTAGCTCAGTACAATTGCACTGCTTACACTTTTAGTTTTGTAAAAGAGCTCAGGTATTTTTTACATCCTTCAACCTTTGTGTCTCGCAACTGCTCAAATATATATTCCTTTTTAGATTTAGTCAATCACACGCACAATAGAAAAGGTTGGGGGGACCTATCTGACCTTACTTGAGTTTTGCCATGTAAAAGCTAAGCACCTCCTTTAAGTTAGTATAAGTTCCTTTCTGGTCAATAAAGAAAGGGGTTTGTACCTCCTGTTCTCAGACAGGTGAGTGGCATCAATTACACCGTGAAGACTTCTTTCTCTTCTCTTTAACTCCAGACAGAATATAGGTGACTAGACTGGACTAGACACATGTTTTGAGCAGTTAAAATGAATTTCATTCAAAGTTATATATCAGGAAAGATCATGGGATAATCCCTTATTTTGTTCAGGGTACTGAAGTAATTGCTAATGTTATTTTCAGCATGGTGCATTACCTGCTCTTTTATATGCATCCCTCTAATGATGAGATTGCACTGGTAAAAGAGTCAGACCAAAGAGGAATGCATTTGAACAGTTAATGGTGGTATGCAGCAATGTGAATATAATGAGGATGACTGTCTTTGCTAGTGGATACTTCTAGAAAGAAAAGTAATTGATTATTCTTTGAAATTAACAGATCCAAGTAGGAGAGAAAAAGTAAGGCCAGATTGTAATTATTGTGAGAATTTATTTTTCAACCAAAGGAGAAAAATGCATAGGAGGCATTACCTGCTATTAGTTTTCCATATAGCAAGTGTCACGTCTTAAAGAAAATTTCAGATTTGTTAACAGAAGCATGAACAAGATGGGAGAAGTGTACCATATCCCTATTCAGTTAAGAGATACAATATGAAAAAAACTGAACTACACGTAAAAGCTACAGCATAGAAACACAAGCCACTGTGTTGCATACAGGTGAAAACACATTAGGTGAATGGGATCTTCAGATGAGGCAATATCTGTCTTTTGCTCATTGCGTTAACACAAGTCAAGTATCTTTTTCTTTAGTGGCTACATCTGAATATTTTTGCCATTTTTTTAACATTAAATTCACTGCTTCTACTGCATGTTCTACAGAGCTGCTTATTTACTGTACTATTTCCTTCCTTCTTTGTAAATATTCCAATTAGTGATTCCTAAGGCTGTAGGATGTGTCTCATCAACTGGTGAAAGTAGGATAATATCTCTTCTGTGAGCAGCTACACAGTAAGGGCTTGCTAATTCTGGCTCTGACTGCTGTAGTCACATCTACAATGTGTCAGCCATGATGACATTTTAATTCAGAAAGCAACATATGTTTCCTTCTCATTTATTGCAATCACTTTCAAAGTACTTATAATGAAAACATTAAAACCATGCAATGATTCAAAATGTATTTAGTTTAGCCTTTGTATAGATACTAGATGTTCTTTGATAGTGTAAGCTAATTAGCCTGTAAAGTAGTTGGTACTATACAAAATGAGAAAGAACCAAAATTCCAAAGTCTTGGATGTAAATTATGTAGCTATTCTGACTACAGAGTATGTGCTTATATTCATTTTGTGTCTGAACAGTTCTGTATAGCAACACAAAATATCCAAGGTTGCCCAAAAAGTGGTTATTCTTAGCATATCAATTAAATATTGCATTTTGTGAAAGACAGCACCATCACAGACTACTGGAAATGGAGACTATGAACGGGTAAAAGTATATTTTTACCTTTTCCAGTGTTCATCCCTTGACATGTATGAGAGGCTACTTTGGAGTGAGATACAGGGCTAGATCTTGGCAGTCAAACCTAGTATCACCTAGTATCTGGTTTTGGTAAGGAGAATTATTTTCATGTGTGCAAAGAATTCTTTAGTGAGTAGTTTAGTAGGTCATTTTTTAGTTAATGTCAAAATGACAGACTCTCCAGGAAAGGGTTATCCAGGAAGATCTTATGAAAAATAAGCTTCTTACATGCACATCCCTGAAAACTCTAAATGTGCTATGTAGGAGGGGTTGGGGTGTGCTGGGGGAGGTAATGATATGGTCTACAACTTTGCATGATTTCTTTAGAGGGTCACTTTGGCTTTTATTGAGTAGACAAATTGGGTCACATTATCCTTTCCCATCAGGAACATAACCTGTGATATGTTCCTTCTGTTAGGGATCATGCAAGTCTTACCTTTGTGGTTGTAAGTCACTAGTAACATAGGAAATAAAATTGTGGTGAAGTTTCATCCTGACCTTGCAGTCCTTTTCCTAGTAAAACTTGAAATGAAGAGATACAAGGAAAACATTTTTCTAAATTAGGGCATTCTAATGCTTAATTTTAAAATACTCCTTCCTTTCCTAATATTTTTCCTCACACTTGACAAAGCAAAGTAATACTTACTTGGTGGGGGCATCCAGCACTGTAAAGGATTTGCTATGAGTTCTTCAGGGTTAGTTGGCTGATGGGACAGGAGCTGACAGAGAGCAAGAAAGAGTAAAGGGAAGGACAAAGGGAAACGTGGATAAGGAATAAAATGGGGAACAGACCGAGCACCAAGAGGTCAGATAGCTTGCAGGAAGCAGCAGCTTGCAGGGGAGTTAGAAAACTCCAGACCTTTCCTTAAGGGATGAGAACCACAGCTGGGTGGGGGCTGAGCTCTGGGCACCCAAGCAGCCAGATCTCCTTCTTGTGGGAGAGAAGCTGCAGGCAGGCAGGCAGGTGAGAACTTCGTTGCTGTGTGCATACTAACTGTGTCCTATGGGCAATAACAAAATGGTAGACTAAATCCCAGAAAACCACCTCACATCCAGAGACAGAGGCTTATCTACATTAGATAATGTAAAAAGTACATTTCGCTGCTGGTACCAAGGTTTTCTGATTTGGGCATTCACAAATTCTCTTCTGCTTATATATAAAAATTATGCTTTAGCTGAATATCACCTACTGTTTTCAATATCATATTACAGGACCGTACCTTTTAGAATATCCCAGTGTGATTCCAGCGAATTTCAAGTAATTTAAATTGGTATTGTCTAGTTAATCAATTTGTATGAACTCTCACAGTTCTAGCGTTTCTCAGGACTCTAAATAGGTAAACATGTAACCAAGTTTAAGATCCAAATCTGAGAACACTAATTTTCTTTTTTCCTAGCAATAATTCAGAAAAGGCTAAAGAAGGAAAAGAAGGCAAAGAGGAAATTGCAGGAAGCACTTGAATTTGAGACTAAACGACGGGAGCAAGCAGAGCAGACACTGAAACAGGCAGCTTCAACAGACAGTCTCAGGGTCCTAAATGGTGAGAAGCCAGATTTTCCCTCTGTGTCATTAACTTTCAATTTAAGTACCAAAAGAAGCTTGTTATATTGAAAATTTATAACATGATGGAAGGGGAAAAAAAAAGAAAATCCCTTTCCTTCATTCAAGTGGTGCCTCTATTGTTTTGTTACGTTATATAGTATATGCAAATAAACTCACTGAAGAGAATGTTCAAACTAGGACATTTTTATATTATTAGCTTGAGAAGTCAATTTTTTTTTCTTCTTCTTTTTCTCCTCCCCCTTTATGCTTGAAAAATCTATTGCTCATTAATCTTCCTAGTCTAACAAAAAATTGTCCTGGCCTCCAGTCATTGTTCAACATTAAAAAAAATGACAAAGGTTGATTGTATTGTAATTCAGCATTGGAGTAACAGGTTGTAAAAAGGGCTATAAGAATCAAATGAAATATGTGTCAGTGATACCTTTCTGTGTTTTTAGACTCCCTGACCCCAGAGATAGAAGCTGACCGCAGCGGGGGCAGAACAGATGCTGAAAGGACAATACAAGGTAGGAATTTGCAAAAGGCTATAAATCTAGATCTTGCTATATGAGTTTTTCCTCAGCTTTAGACTGCTATTCAAGCATGTAGCCTACCATCTGGGCCACATCAAAACAAGTTCAAACAAGGTCAAGTTCATCTTGCTTGTTTATAAGAGAGAATACATTCTGTGCTCATAGATTTTCTTTAAATTAATAGGTCATTTCTGTTTATACAGTGCAATTAAAAAAAGAATTAATTTAAAACAATATTGGGTTGAATCTCAGACATGCTGAATGCAGTTTTTGTGAATATGTATGATTACATTTGAGATAACAATGTTTTTAAAGGTATATTTGAAACATTTTGAGCCTTTTAACTATAAAAATAGCTAAATCTAATTGATGACATTCAAGGCCTGATGAGAATTTCATAGCTAATATTCGGTGGCAGTTACTGAAAGGTGTGTTTCAATAACCTACTCTGAGCATTAGCTATAAATAAACTGTTTATTCCTTTCTTGGATTTTTCATTTACCATTTCCCATTATTTACATTTTAATAAAACAAATCTGTCAAGTAAATTTATACATGAAATACTAAAGAAAGCCATATTTCTTTCTCTGTTAATCTAAATGTATATATATTGCAAACACCAAGATATTAGTAAAGAGCAAATTTTTAAGATAGTATTTATGTTATAACGTCTTCTCTAATCAACAGGGTAAATGTACTTACATGAATTCTAAACAATAAAAATATTGTGTATTTGAAGGTGCATTTTTCAGAGGCAAGCCTAAAATTATTAGCTCCAGTAATCACTCTCAATTGCCTTTATTTTGCATTTTGAAGTCAATCATCTTAACAGTATCATTTGACATCTTCTGTGTGTTACATAATCACATTTTCTAACTCCTAAAGAGTTGTTACTGGTGTGCCACAAGGAGGCTGTAACAACAGAATAAAGAGTCAACAAGCTTTTAATGGATTGAGCATATAAAAAAATACAAAAGAGGCAATAAATTCTTATGAAATACAAGCACATGTATATAAACAAAAAATGTTTAGATTTAAAGCAAGTTATGTCTGCAAAGTCAATGACTCAGAAGTTGGAATATGCCAGATTAAATGTTGCCTGAGAAGTGGGTACATGTTATCAGGTTTGTTGTTCCAGAATCCTGCTTTCCTTCCCTTAAAATATATGCCTTATTCAAAGCACCATTTGACATAATTAGTTTAGTAAGAATCCAGTCATTATGTCATTTTGTTTTAATCCAGTCATTTTGTTATTTTGTTTGGTGCAAAGACAGACTTCTAATTTCTTGGGAGGCCATTCTGTTCACTCTAGTCATTGCAGTGCCTGAGCTTCTGAGCGTTCCCACAATTCCAACTTGAAAGCTGGGAAATAGTCACAGACAAATTAAGATGATAAATTGCTTAACTTTCAAGTATCAAGGACCTAATTTTTCAGGATACCTTGCATTTTTGGCAAATGTGTTCAGTGTATTCAAATTACTGTTCTGTTGAATTCAGTTTTGCTTATTGGCTGAGATACCAAGCTGGATATTTATAACATGAACAACTCATAATTACTGAGTATTTTGGAAGTATGTATTCTAAAGGACCCAAACTACATAGGAACAGCACTTTAGCTTTTTAACCATGATTATCTGTTCTTTTCCATCTATCTTGCCTACTTATGCTGATTTCATATATTTGCATTTCTGCAATGAATGAAATCAAGGACTTAAAGGCACCATTCTCAGTAATGATGACCTATCCTTGATTCTTCTGTCCAGGGTGGTGCAGGTTAAAAAAAAAAATAAATCCACAGATGATCATTTAATTGAAGACTGGACAGTGGTGTATTCTGATCGTGACAGTGGATCATGTTGCAAAGGCAACCTTAATTCTGACATTTCGTGTCTCTACTTTGCAGTCTTAACATGTAATTAAACCAGGTTTTTTTTAAGGAAAATGAAAAAAGAAGCAGGAAGTAGACTTGTAATTTCTTACAGTTTAATATACTCAGTTTAATTGTCATACAAGAGTTCAGAACCTTTAGATGTAGCACAATATGTAACCCTACAACACAAACGTAACTGTAGGATCTTATTGTTGTGGATCAACTAACATAGGGTGGCAGGTTTATGAAATAGTTCAAGAAATAGTTATTAGCAGATGAGTAATGCTAAGTGTCAGGACCCTTTGTGTTCACTTCCAATGCTGGAAAGAAGATTCCTTTTCACCATAAACTCCCTTTTCTGTGTCCCCCCTATACATATCTGTGACACTGTCTCAGTTCCTCCTAGTTTCTTCCTTCTCACTCCAATTCCAGCTTTTGTCAATGGTTGATCTCCCCCATTCTTTGTTCTACATTACATTGTGTTTCTTTTTTCCTAACTTCACATTCTTGCACTATTCTCATCTGAACCCACTTTCATGCCACCCTGATTATTTCTTTATTTACAAGCTCTTTCTCTCTCAGTGACCCCCAGGCCCTTGTCTCTGTCTGACCCTTCCTGTTGTCTCCTCCTCTTGTCCAGTCTGCACTGATACTCCCTGTTATCAGTCATTCCTATTTGGTACCACATCTCTGTCTGTACTCTGTGCTCCCTGCCCCGCCTCCCCATCAAACTCACGTTCCCTACTGCTTTCAGTACAGATTCTGAATCTTCTTCTGCACCTGCCTGGATGTCAGGGAGGGAAGCACTGAGAGCACTCTGTTCTTACTTCAGTATTTAGCTTGGCAATTGTTTGCAGGAATGAGGAGAAAGAGTTACAGGGAAAGAACTGCTTCGTTCCTGCAGTGCTGGTATAAAGCATGCTTAGTACAGATGGGGTCCTTGGAGAATTGGCTGCAAAACTCTACAAAAGCTCTCCAGTGGGTGAAACTGGGATTTTTCCAACATTTTTCTGAATTTTCATATAAAATAAAGACCATGCCTTTCCAATTTTGCAAAATTTCAGTTATGTCCTTACATTTTATCTGTAAATGATGTTTAGTATCCTCTAGTATGCACTACAGAAGAATTATTATATAAAATATACAATACATTCCATAAAGAATATAATACTATCTCTTTCATGTTTCAGGTTCTGGGGAAAAATACTGCCTAGGGAAATACTTATGACTTTCTTATTCCTCTCAAAAATATATCTTTATCTTAGTACCAAAGCATGTCTGGGGTAATAGTTTTTTTATCCACAAACATTAATTTTTTTTCAACTTACTGTGTTAATCATGCTATACAGTTCTATAACTAAGCAAACAAATGTAGGAAAGCTGCAGCATTCTGTGGGGGAAGTGAAATAATTGAAATACCAAGTGCATTTTCAGCGTTTAAGAAAATATTACATAAAGAAATCATAATTTAAAAAAAGATTGTATCTAAAATTTATGATAAGGGAATACTTGTCAACTTGAAGTTATATTTAATGTTGATATTTTTAGCTATTACTTTTGCGAGTAAGGAATAGGACTAATTTAAGCATAAAAGACAATTACATTTATAAATAAGGGGGCTATGTTCTGTTTTTCATCATAAAGCACTCATTCAGATTCTCTTTTAGTTTATGTAAAGTCTTGTAAAATGGAAGCAATAATAAAAAATTGAAATATGAGATTAGAAAAAGAAGCAATACGGGTTATTTTAGGGTTGGGTTTGTTTTTTTCTTAAATACTGGGTAGATAACAGTTTACTGGAATATCCATAACATGCTAATATATAATCATAATAAATAACCCAATTATGGGCATCAAATATAGTTACATATTTTTTAACAGATACAAAAAGATACTAAGTTATTAGGAACTGGTGTAGACACTGGTTTTAAATGTTTTCTTTCTTGCTTCTGTTTAAAATAATAATAAAGCAGATTATCCTCTTCTCCATACATATTGTAGGTTCACTAGATGCCTATGCCTAGCTCCCAATCCGGTTTCCCAAGACCCCCTCATCCCACACAAAAAGGTACCATACAAAGATAATGTTTGACTTTTATATACTGTTTTGTTACCAGACCTCTTACTAAGCACTAGAACAATGGCATTTACTACTGCGCTTACTTTCTTATTTCCGTTGGCTTTTTCTTCTCCATCTGGTTACTTAACATGAATTTGTTTTCCTGCATTATTGATTTTTCTTTTCCTCTAAATGTCACATTCCCAATTTTCTGTCTCCTAGTAGTTTCCCTCCCAAGTCCTGTATGTTCATCTTCATTCCATTTAATCACCACTTCCTTTATGCATTATCTAAACTCTTCTTAAAACGTTCTGCTTCTGCACTCTCTTCGTTACTGACCATTCTTTTCATATGGTGTCCCTCTCATGTCTTCCTTTTCCCAAATTGCTCTCAAATTGTTTTGTGCTTTTCTCCCAAAGCTAATCTGATAAGAATAGGAAGCTTAACCAAATTTACTCTCTCAGGCTACTATTTTATTTGTCGTCTCCATTTCTTTCCTATTTTCTAGCAATCACCTCAGCCTGTACCTTTTCTACTTCCTTCCAATTAATTTCCAATTTCTACATGCCATCATTCCAGCTGCTTCTGATCCAGCTTCATAATTTTCTGCTTAAAGTCTTCTCACCTTGTTCAGTTCCCATGAATTCTCAAGCCTGTCTTTTTTCTTTTTTTTCCACAAATATCTGTCTTCCAAGAGTCACTTTGCACTTTGCATGTCCTCAAAGTTTTCCTGCACTACTCTACTCTCTCCGTCAGTTTTTCCTTAACTATGCGTTCTCCTCTAGCACAAATTTTGTTCCTTTTGTCCATCAGTCAAAATTTCATACCTCAGTTCCTTGTTCTGCTGCAAATACTTTTTTCCTCCTTCTAGCACATTATCAGCCTTTCTCCAAATGAGCCCATTATTTACTCTCCCTATTCCTTAGCTTTCTAAGCCCTTTCCCATCAACTGTTTTTTCTTGCCTTTTTCTACTTCTCCACCTCTTCTGTAGGCTCCTATTAACACAGTTAAGTGTAATGCTAAATGGCTTCAGACTACGCTTTCCTGATATAGGAAAAAGAGCCACTCAGCTACCATTCACATATAAACTTCCAGGGCCATCTGTCTTCTTCCCTCCCAGAAAGGAGAAGGCAGGCAATGGAGATGTTGAACAGATCCAGGAATAGAGAAAGAAAGCAACTGCAGCTCAACACACTGACTGTAGAGTCCTGCATGAAGTTACTTGTAAGGCCTTCGAAGGCTACTGAGGATTAGTGGGAAATAAATTATGATTTTTCTTTGCCCATACCAGGAACCTAGTGTGTGCATTTTGCTGCCTAAGTAGTAGGGGAAAGCTGCCATGCAGCTGCCCTCCATATTAACAAAAATTGCTTAGATACAGTGTCAGTCATGTGCCTGAAAACCTAACCTGAATTGTTTTCTGTGGTGGTTTGAAACTTGTTTAAACTATTTTTCAACAAGCAAAATCAGTGTAATAATCTCAGCAGATTATAGTCCTTGATTCTTTCTTGCTGTATTTGTGTTTGAAAGATACCTATCTGAAAGAATTCCACACTGAAAAGGAACTTTTGGTGGTTCTGTGAAGCTTGTGCACACAGTTCCATTTCTGATGTATAAATCTTGGACAAAAGCATGGGAAAACGTGTGATGATATTTCTTATGAGATCAAAAACTTTATTGGAAAAGGCCATTATCAAGGTTGTAAAGTCAAGCATTCAAAAATTAGGAAATGGTAGAATTACGGTTGTCTTCCAACCTTTGTTCAACCGTTTTTGTGTATGCATCACGATATAATCTTTAATTATATGATTAGATAGTGTGTTTTTCACAGTACCCTGTCTCATTCAGCACAGGGGACGAGGATGTAGTTGAATAAATGCATATCTATCCAATATTTTCTTTATCTTCGGTGTGCAATGTGTGTTCTCATGCCTTATATAATGCCTGGTTTATATATAATACTTTCATCATTAGACATCATGCTTTACAGAAGAGGTGTGAATGATTATCTCAATTTCTTTCATATGTTAAATCTTAATTTTGGCATTTCCTGACAGTTGAGTGTTTTGCTTCACCATTTGAATAATGTCCTAGGTAACCATTTCCTAGGGTTTTCTTTTTAACGAGTAAACTACAAAGTCTGAAGTTTCTCTATGGAGATGACATCTCACTACCTTATGGACTTGCATCTCTAGTTTCACAGTGATAAAGTAACTGATAAAGTGCAATACCTTATCATGAGCAGTGTGGTCTAAGGATTGACCATTTTGCCATGGAGGTCTCACAGATACTTGTTGAGATAAATAAAGACAATCTTGGGATGCATTTCATCCTCTTGGGCACAGAATCTTCCTTTCATTTTTCTTTCAACCTGTAGCACTTCTAACAGTGTCTCCATCAAGCTTTCTTGTTCTTGTTTCTTTCTCATCTCTGGCCTTTGTATCAGTCCTAATATCCATTTCCAAGTTTTGTGATCTCTTTCTTGCCTTTTTTTGTCTCATCTTTCAATTTAAGTTTCTATTTATATCCATTCATAATTCCAGCCTCTAATTTTAACTTCTTACACTAATATCCTTATTAATGTGATCACGATGTCTCCAGATATCGGCTTGTAATACTCTATCCATATGCTGCCTATCCAGTTACTTGTCAAGACTCCTCCCTTTAAGAGACTTCAGATGACTTTACCTGACTTTCCTGCCTTATCTGTGTTCTGTCTGCCATCTTTCCTTCTACTTTCAACCACTGGGTCCTGTTCTTGTCTAGTCAGTCTGAATCACTCAGTTCCCCAACTTCATTCTCAGATACTGGCAGCCAACCATTTCCTATTACTAGCTGCCTTTCACAGTGTCTTCCAGTGCCCTGGGTTCTGTGTTTCTATCTATGTTTAACCAGTCTCAGTCACTCCACCTAGTCACATTTTCTGTCTTTATTTCTAATTCCAACTGCATCAGACTTCTTGTTATAATTTCTCTAAATCTGAAGTTTTATGAGTTTATTTTTGCAGACTTAGAGAAAAATGCTGTTAACTGCTGATCACAGATAGGACACATTTTCCAGTGCAAGACCACTCTCAAATTAAGTAATGATTTTTTAAACAGAGTTTTCAATATCCTCAAATGACAATGCATCTGTTTCTTTTCTGGGGAACAACAGTTCTGTTTGCAGCACATTCAACTAAAATGTCTTTTCCTTAGTCCTTCCTTCATTTATTTTGCTCGTGATATTGACTGTGATGACCAGCATCAAGTCTGTTTCTTTTAGCCATTGTCCTTCTGTAATGTCCCTTCAATAATTGCATCCTTCTCCCAGGGCTTCTGTCTCCTATCTTTACATTCCTATCTGTTCCACTTTGTGTCCCCCTTCCTCTTAATCAACAGATATTGCATTTGCACCCATAGCTCCTCAAAGATGAGGTCATCCATCTGTATAATGCCATATAAACTGATGTTCATATATATGCTACAGTATTAATTGATGAAATACGAGAAAAGAAAAGCACCTGACTCTTTATATATTTTACCAAGTTTTTTCTTGCCTTTTTTCTCATTAAAACATCTTAGAAATGTTAAATTTATATATATATATAAACTTGTAAATTCTGCATTTTTGTTCAGTTGATGCTAGCTTATCTGTTATTCCATTTCTGTTGCTGCTTAGTAAGTACTATAGATTTGTTACTCATTTATTATTGCATGGGACTTCTAGCAGAAAGATGCTTGGGTTTAGTATAGAGACAGGATTTTCAAATGGATTTATCAGGTCATTTTCAGAATGAAAATACATTTTCACTTTCCCATGTGACATTCCTTCTTCTCTGCTGACCCATTTCAACACATTTTCAGCTTCCCTTGTATCGTTGGTTTCCCATTTTGCTTCCACCTCTGTTTCAACCTGACACCCCACCCAGCCCCCACCCCCCCCACCCCCACCCCCCGCCAAATATTACTTCTGAATATCCCAAATCTTTCTTATTGTGCCACCTCTTCAACATGCGAGGTGATGTGTGTGTATGACCTGGAGCTGTGTGTCTGCTGGTTGACCAGGTGGCTGGCTAGGAGATGCATGCATTCTGAGGGATCAGTGACAAGCTAGGAGATACACAATTTCTGCTGGACATCTTGTTGCTGCCTCTTGGCAGCTGGGCAAATCAAACAGTACATGATGCTTCTCAGCAGCTGATGGGCCAAACAAACGGTTTTTCAAGCTGCAAGAGACCCACGGCCCACCTGTTGTGTGGGCCTGCTATAAAGGTTGAACATTTCAGCAGGGAAAAGAAGTCAGGAGCTGGAAACAAAGCTGTCAGAAGCCTGGAAGGCAAAGGGATTTTTTTTTTTTCTAGATATATTGAATAACTGCCCAAGGAAACATCTGCTACTTAGTTAGGCTGTTTATGGAAACAAACAGCTGACTATTCTAGACCTGTAGTAATATAAAAAGGTTCTGTGAAGCAGCAATTAAAACACAGTGGACTGGTTTCTTTTGGAGATGAACTTTTCTGTAATTTTTAGGCCACTTAGCCTGTTATTCCATTAGGCCAGATTTTATTTTTTTTTTAAGAACCTAATAACTTCCATTTAATTTGTCAAAAAAAGTCTTTTTTTCATCTTAGGAGTCAACAGACAGTAAGAAGGTCTGTCTATGGAAAATACCATGTTTTGTAAGAGTGTGACTTTCAGCAATCTGACAGATAAATTTTGCATTTTTCTTTGTACCTATCTGATTATCAGGTTTCTTCTTAAGTTTTCCATTCTTAAGTTTCTGAAATTCAGTGACAACTGGTTTCAGTCTCAACAGTTTTGGCTAACTGCAAGCATAAGACAGGACCATCCCAGTAATGTGACTGCCCTACTTAGGGTTATTCTAGCACCGCTAGGTAAGAGTAGTGATCTAAGCTACCAGAAAAGTATGAAAAAGACAACAGAATGGAGCAAAGCTGTTGTAGTCATCCACTAGGGAGTGATATCTGTTTTCTGCTTATTGATCCTTTTCTGCATGCCAGAGTTTGTCAAAGAAATTGATGCATTGGTGAAAATGTATGCACATGCACTGTTCAATTTTAGAAGCTAAAGGATAGTGTGTTTTCTGCATTGCTTTTCTCTTTTGTCTTTCTTATGCTAAAAAAGAAAAATTTAGATGTAGTCATGATGTTAAAGGGCAGAAACTGTTAGAAGTTTAGTGTCTAACCCTCAGTGGCATTTAGTGGAGCTGCTTTACTGACTCCCTTTGTTTAATACACCTGATTCCATTTTATTTTTGTTCAGTCTTGCTAAAATATTTGCTGGTTAAACATTGTTCCTTTGCAGTAACACATAATTAATAACGCTTTGTTTTCTTTCTGATTAGTGCCTTAAACTTCAGCTGCTTTTTGACTGCAGTGTGTAACGCCTTGTATTAATGTCAGGGTCGTGCACTTATTATTCATCTGTACAGTGCTATGCACTTCAATGAAATTATATACATAATAATAAATAACAACATTAATCTGTGTGCACCACCTTGAATTTCATTACTGTTGCAGAAGGTATATCTCGGAAAATAGGTTCTCTAATTTTTATACGTTTTAGAAAGTGCTGGGCTCTCTCCCTGTACACTAATTCAAATAGTTTATTTTATTTGCCCTAAGAAGAATAAGCCTTACTAACTTAACCAGTTCATAAGTTTTAAAGAAATTTGCTTTTTTGATGTTTTTGGCTTGGCAGACAATCCAGTATAGTTCAGATTTTAAACCTAGATTGCACATTAGACATTTATGACATCTCTTGCTAGTTTGTCTGTCTTTTACTCTTGAAATCTGTATACTCAATGAGGAAACATACAATAAAGATTTATTTTGTTTCACATTTCCTTTACCATGAATAAATACTGAAATTATCTTACAATCCATGGAAACCAAACAGTAATAAGTGTGTTCCCAGGCTCCCTGCCCAGGAATCCAGCACTCTGGCTGGTTTTCAATCCAATCTAATCAATTAAAGACAACATTGATTAACTTAAACAGAAGGTGTTATTGATTGCAGGCAGTAACCTATAAATAGATGATTGTTTCATACCGTACATAGGTCATTGTTAGCTACACCTTTACATTTTAAATGTAGATTTAACATAATCCTGTTATCTATCACCCCAAAAGCAAAGGGAGGACACAGAATTAATAAACAGTTACATATATGTTGTGAAGTATTCTATAGAGCCCTTTCTTTCAACACTTAACACTCTCACATAAACTTTTCCACATTTTCTTTGAAATTGCTATCTATTGCAATTTACATCTCATTTTATAGCTGTATATATAAGAAGCTTCTGGAAATCAAATATGTTCATGGCTTTTCTACTGAGATAAATGATTAATCAATCAGAGGCTTTCTTCCAACATGGTACTTCAGTGTACTTTTAAAGCAACAATGTGTAAAATTAATGACTAAGCCTGAACAGAGTCAAGTGGGAAAACTCAGGACAATAAGAGTATTAAATAAAACACATTGTGCACCAAAGAGGCTATTAAGACTTTATATAGAAATGTTTTGTCTTGTTTCATTTTTGTTCATCTCTTATTCCCTCCTTTCTCCATGTTCATATTATTCAAAGAGGGAAGGACTGAATGGATTAATTCTTACCTAACAGACTTCTGAGATCACCCCAGTTGTCTTGCTTCCTGGGAAAGACGGGCACTGCAAGCCATCATCCTACTTATTTACGTTTCCCATAAGGACTCTGTTCTCTTTGTCTTCTCCCTCAGAAGGTAACTGAAACCTGAACAGGCTGGTAAAACACGCATTTTTAGCATAGTCTCCTCAGTTAAAAAAGATAATCACTTTTTCGCTCCTAATGGAAGAACTAAAAGACTATTTTTTTAAACCAGAATGAGAAAAAAATATTAAAACAACAGAAATATTTTCCTATAGCCTATCGTGAAACAGATAGAAACAAAGTGGATTTCTAGTTCATTCACAACTGAACCGTAATCCTGTGCCTCTCTAGGTTGGTTGGGGAGCTAGATCTGCTGACTGTAAGCTGTTTATCAGTGTTTGCCTCTACACTTTGTAGGGAGCTGTCCCTTTTTCTCTTTCTGTTTGTTTTGGTTTTTTTCTTCAGCCACATTTACTACTTGTTAGACAAATGCTGGAAAGTGGCATCATGTCAGCTGTAATGTGTGTCATAAAGGAGATTGTTTCTTGGCTTTTGGATTTTAAACTACTATAGAGATTAAAAAATGCCTGGTGACTGTGTATCATCTCCTTGTAAAGGAACTCCATCTGTGAATATTAGTGTTGCATTCTTCTATGAAATTAAGACTACACCATCAACAGACCTCAAAATATTTAATGGTTTAAGATTTTTCTAATAGTTGCACTTCCCTTGTTGTGACTTGTCTTGTGAAGCATGAGGAAGACAACTCTTATGCCAAAATAACAGTAATAATTTTCAGTTCTGCTGAAGGTACTGTGTCTTAGAGAGCTACTAGTACAAACTCGTAGCTGGTGAGTTAATTTATTCACTTAGCACACATAGGAGGAAGTCTGTTAGACAAGGGGATCCATGTCTCCTTCCTGAAAGGTACTACAGCTTGGATAGGTCAAAGAAACATCAAATCCAGAATAGATTTCAAATATTGAATTTCAAGTTAAATCAAATTTAAAACATTTAATGTGAACAGTGGCCATCTTGTTCCCTTTTTGATTGTCAGACAATGCCTGCATCAAAGAAGAAAAGAAAATTTCTTAGGAAGCCATATGAGCTAATCTACCAAGGAAGATCATCATCAGTTCCCCATCTCATCCCTGCATGTCTGAAACTCTGAAAAGAGATTTTCAAAAAGTTAAGATACTCTTACCTTAACATTAATTCTTACACTATATAAAAAGTATTTGGTTGTCCACAGGTAGATGAGTAGTACCATTAGATGCTGTAGGGTATCTGAGGCATCTACACAGAGCTAATTATGCGTGTGAAAGATCCAGGCCTTTCTGGAGCAGTAGCTGGAAGCCATGCGGGATATGGAAGACTGACTCAAACCATATCAGGTGTTTAATCAAGCCCTTTTTGATGATATGGAATGCCTTTGAATATGTTACATTCTTGACTTGGGTTATATGAAATGGATATTTATAGCTTATTATATATCTTGGATAAAAAATAAATTTATTACTATGTTAATACCAAAGGGAAGGCCTGTACCACTCTTCTAACATTTATAGTGGAAACACACAAACATTCATGGGATAATTTCTCTAGATCTTGCTCTCCTGTTATCTGTGGACTGGCTTGTATTTTACATAGCATTTGACTGAGATATGAAAATGTGAGATGTGGAAAAACAGTTGCAGTTTGTTTTGGGGTTTTTTGGGGGTTGGGTTTTTTTTAAGAAGCCCAAACTCACTGACTTTCAAAAAGATCTGCTATTTTTTTTACCATATGTGACTCAGATAACAGCCCTTTGGCCAAATAGAGAGGTGGCCCTGGGTATGCCAGCCCAGAGCTCTGTTAATATGCCTTAGAATGTTCTTGTACTTTTTCTGTTCTTTGAAAAATCTTTGAATTCTAGCTCTACCTTCAATATTAAAATCTTTCCATAGCTGCTTCCTTTTTTTTTTCAGTTTTAAAAAAAATCAGTTTCACCATGAAACTTGCAAGAGTAATACTATGAAGAAATAGCTAAAGAAGTAAAGTTGGTCTTTAGAAGACATTCAACAGAATTAACTTAGGAGTGTGTAATTATTTTCAATTGCTGGTAAATATGTATATCAAAACAGAAAATAAAATCAAGTCATCAAGATGAAGGAAATCATGTATGTGCATAATAGTTCTGAGAAACTGTTTTAAGGGCAGATTATTCGTGAGAAAACACAAGTTTTGTAAATATACCAAAATTAGGTGGTCCAAAAATAATCTCTTAAATTGAAGAAATTATTTATCTTCAGAGGATATTCAATCTATTATAATGTTTCTGCATGAAGGTCAGTTTTAGTAAACATATATTTATTTACTGATTTATTTAACTGATTCCAGTTCGTAGCCTTGTGGTCTGTCTCAAATAAATTGTTTTGAGCTATGTCAGGAGCAACTGGAAAGCTAGTAGAAATGTTATCATTGTAATATCTGAACAACTTTGCAATCTTTAATGGATTTAATCTTCACATCAGGAAATACTCCTGTGATGCAGAACAAAGCAATTACCTTTATATCATAGAGGGGCTAAGGAGCCTGATCATGGAGATGTTGGAAATCTGTGGTAGATCAGAGACTGAGCTTACATCTTGGAACAGCTAAAATTTTCATTCTGCCCTTCATGTTTTTGCCCTTGGTTTTATGTGTTCCTTCATGCTCTCTCATTGTATAAACATATGAAAAACTAGGTGGAATTTACATACTTGAATATTGGTGGTAGGATTTATGTCCCAGAACTTCATGCTAACAGAATACATGTAACACATCATCTGTGCTGTCTGTACACTTGCTCAGACTGATGGCTAACCTCTGTGTGTATCAAGGTGATGACAAAATGTACCTGGTATAAGTCTTTTCAAGTCTTCTTTGTTAGACACAGATTTGAAAATGCAGTAACATGTTACCTAGCATTATTTGATTATTACTTGATTTGATATGATTACCCCTCACATACCAAGTTGACCCTATGTGTTCAGCTCTTGTAAAAACGACCTGACATAAACTCTAGATTCTGTTACTTCTACATGAATATAACCAGTTTTGTTAAAATACTTTCCTTAGCGACATTTAAAAGGTTTGAATCTACAGTAAAGTAATGGGGAATGGGTTGTTTAATTTATGTAGGTTCTGCCAGCTTCCTAATCCCAAAGCTTCATAGATTTTTTTTCTTCAGCTTCCTGGTATACATACAGGCTCTGTATTTTCTATACTTTTCTACTCATAGAAGTGAAGATAAGGCGGTATCAGCTTTCTGTACTTCAGGAGCTGATGACTAAGCATGCATGCATTACTATGTGCTTTTCTTTTAATGTGTTGGCCAAAAACACAAAGAAGACATAGCATTTAATGAAGCCTGAGTCATCAAATGCAAATCTGTCCCTAAGTATGCTATGGCAACAGCAAGAAGCAAAGGAATTAGTAGCCATTTACATGGAGAGTATTCAATGCATTTCTTCTGTGAGGTAACACCATCTTACACCAGCAACAGCGCAATAGTTATCACTAAATCTTTTCATATGATCATCCCTACCTATATCCCTACCATATTCTTGAAATTACTGTCCCCATTCATGACCAAGGTAACCAAAAATTAGTAAAAGAATTTTGCCAAGTAATGTAATTTCTCTTAAAGATTTACACAAATATTTTTTGAGATGAGTTGATTGTTATGAGATGATAGTGACTGTGCTGGTGACTTCTTTGATTTATGTCGGAATTTATATATGCTCATGAGTCTATATTCCTGATCACATTCCTGGTTCAGGTGCCATTCCTGATCTGAGGTCTTGCTGTCAGACTCACCTACAAATCCAGATTTCAAGCCTGAAGGACTGTAGTGAGTTATATTTTGTGAACATTACATGAGGGTCTTCTTAACTATGGAGGACCATAGGGGAAAAAACTCTGAGGATACTTATTTGGAAGCATCACTCCAATTTGAAGCATTTTGGTAAGAGGCAGCACACAGGGTGAAGGGTAAGGCAAAACCTTTCAAGTACTGTGTTTCCAGCTGTTAAAAGGGAAGAGCCAGCAAGGGAATTAAAAAGGAGTGACAATTCAAAGAGGCAGGGTAGGAAAATATTTTTGCTGTGTGAATTTGTTTATACACCTCAGAGAGAAGTAAGCTTTAGTAGGTAAAATATGAGAAACAGCATATGAATTTACAGCCAGAGAGAGGGATAGGAAAATGAGGGGCAGAGACTTTTTATGAGAAGGAATTCAGACACTATGTTGTAAGGAAAAGTCAGAAGTATCAAACAAACAGGATACCTTGATTTTGAACTTCGCTGATGGACAAGATGAAAAGAATGGTTCATAGTGACTAAGAACAGATAGTAGTGGGGAAGAGGAGGAGGAATCTGAAAGGGTGAATGATTAACAGCTCTGTTTTTCCAGCCTGAGATTGTCAGAGCCGATAAACATGCACACAGAGAATCAGAAAACCAGGCTGAGGTTTTAGGTCAGACAGAAGGGAACAGGCCTGGAGAACAAAGGGCTGTGTCAATTGCCAGCATGGATATGGTATTTCTGTTTGTGGATTAGACTACTTGGATACAAAGCATGGAGAGGGAGACAATGGGAGGAAGATTGCAGCCCTGGGAAATTAAAACAGAAATTTGAGGAAGAAGCCAAAAATATCAAACTGAGAAAGAAATCAGCCAGGTGAATGGAGCATAAGAAGATCCTACCAAAGAACAAACTTGAATATCAAAAAACATTTATAAAAGGCTAGTCTAGAAAAGTCTAGGAGGCAGGGTATGAGGTGCTAGTTGTAAGATTTGGCTAGAAAGAAATCATTAATGACAGCCATATTTCATAAAAGTTTGCAAATAAAGCTGACTAGCAACAGACTTGAGGCCAAGGAAGAAGGTTCTTCCAAGCATTTTGCAAGTATTATGGTTGTTCATCCATGTGTTTAACTGACACATTCTTAACCAAATTAGGAACATGGAAGTATTATATCCATGTTGGTAAAAACTATTCAATGAATAAGAAAGTTTCATGGGTTTTAACTTCGAGTTAAAGCCCTTCATTACATTTTATCTTAAGAATGTCCCTGAAGATAGGATCCTGTTTATACAGAATTAGTACAATGTGGGTTCAGAAATTTTCTTGAATATTTTTGCCTCTGTGGTAATTGCACTTGAGAATTTTCTTAATGGTAGTGATCATCTGTCAAAAAACCATCAAGCTAGGCATAGGCACATTTTCTCTCCTGTTGTTGTATTTAAAGAGAAAATCTCAGTATCTGTCAGATGCTGTAGGTTTGCCACCTAACTGAAAGAAGAAATAAATCAAACTACTGGCACTTTATTATCTGATTCCAGATAAAAGGTGTGTACACAGCAAAACTTAAGAAGGGAGATGCCTTCAGCTGGAACATGGTAAACAACTGGAAGGCATATTGCCTACTAGGGGGAAAAAAAAATATTTTGAGGAGGCCACATAATGTTACATCACCTTTAATTCTGCAAGAAGCTATGAAATTTAGAGTCTAAGTGAGCAAGTATTCTTAACAGCCTTCTAGAAGCCTGTTTTTGTGAAGAGTACCAGCTAGTGATTTTCATTGAGTGTAGAAAACCTGATTTGTACTGGTGTGTTAAGAATGAGAGCAACTGAAAATCTACCTCTATATACTCTGTCAAATGCATGCATGTGTATTCACATTATGGAAGAAGAAAACTTATTTTATGTTATCAGATTTGGAGAGGATATCATAAACTCTTTTGATAGAGCAATCTTTTGCTATAGTAGCTTAAACTACAGAATAAACTTATACCTTGTGTATTGCATATCATAAAATATGATTTAAATGAACAATATTGAAATCAAAGTTTCAATTTAGTAACTTGAGTGTATTGTTGTAAAAAGCCTAGTCAGTTATATTTATAGCTTCATATTTTCACAGGAAGAAAACAGTCTAGAAACCTAGGGATCCCTCATGCTTTATGCAAGTGCAGTAGGTTTTAGACAACAAGATCAGGTCCACGATTTGCTTTTCTTAAAACCTGCAATAAAAAATAAAAATAAATGCCACTGCTATACAAACTACAAAGGTGAAAAAATGCTGTATCTTGCATTTTTCTACCTCCTGTGGCTAGGGACAGAATGCAGACATGCCACAATAATGTTTTTTATTTCTACTGTTCAAACCATATTAATGAGAACATCATTTTGGAGAACTAATTATTTCTATTTGTCTTGTGTCACACTTTCTAATTCCCCTATATTAGCACAGCCAAAGCAAATTAATTGCTTTTCCAGCAGTTGAACCTTGTCCAAGAATGAGCTCACATTGCCTTCCAGTTTTGCAGTTTCTAGGAGTGCATTGTGTCAAAAATTTCTCTTGATACTAAACATAGCCCAGAGAATATCTTTACAGATTTCTGTTGCTGCTCACTTGATGAAATTTATAAGTTTAAGTGACCCACTAGGAAAGATAAAGTTCTTAGCTGCAAGATTATACATCAAAACAGTTAAAGTGAAATTAAAATTAAATGAATGAATCTCACTGAAGCAAAAAAGCAGTAATTAATGGTTCCCTTAATTGTCTTCATAAAATATTTGCATGGGTCTAATTTGCATAATTTGCATGTATTAATTAATCTTTCAAAGGAATTTTGTGCTGAGAGAAGCCAAAAAATCTCTTTGTTTTATTTAACATCTAATGAAATATTTATCTTTGTTAATGAACTTCTCATCTTCATTAAAATAAAAATTGCACAAGTTTGTATGTTTTAAATGTTTTTATAATTGAAGTATACAAAAAAATCTCTTCAGACCTATGATATCTGAAAAACAAACATATTATTGCACATTCTGTGTCATTTTGACTACAGCAACATTTAAAATTTGAGAAACCCTATTCACTCTACCAGAAGTTTTCAAGGGGGTTTAAATTACTTCATTTTTATGTTAATTGATGATATTTTTTTTTTTAATTACATGTAGGGATGACTAAATAAACATTCTGGTATTTTTTATTATTGTCAACCTGTGATACATAATAGCTTTCATAGAACAGATCTTATGTATAGGGAATAAACCAACATTGTAGGTTAAAATTTACAATACTACAGGAGTTAGTACATGATATGGGGTTAGTTTATACTCTACTAGACTAACAGCTGAAGACAAAACAGTTTGTGAGTTACTGCCTGACATTTAATGATTGAACCTGGAATAAGACTGATGACACTAACAGTTATGAAGGACACTAGTGGCAGAGGACCTAGTTAAATGATGGGTTGCAGCGATCAGCAACTTTGAGACACCATCCAAAATAGCTAGACATCCAGAATGCGAATATGCAGTGCAAAAAAAAAAATTAAAAAAAATCAATATTAGAGTTTCATGCAAAATTTGAATATGGAAGTATAAGAAGATGAAAAGAAATGACATACTCTGCAGAAAGCTATTTCTGTAAAAAGAATAGGTATAAGAGAACAATGGTTGTTTTTTGGGGGACAAAGGTGAAGGCTGCAACTTTAAAAAGGGGACCACCTAGAATCCCAAGGTAACGTATCAGCTACTTAATACTGTTGGAAATAGTATCTGTGGAGAAAGAATAGCAAAGTATGGTTAAAATAAAATATCTTCTGTACAGAATGTTAACACTGTATCTAGCAAGATCTGTGAAATGGATTTTCATTTTTTTCAAGGATAAGTACAATATTACTGGAATGATAAAAGTATACTTGAAATAGGGAAATGATTGGGGATTTAGAATACAAAGAAACTATATTTGCACAATGAAACGGCACGATGGGATTTGTACTCATTTTCAATATGCCTGCATATGCTTAAATCCTTGCACAAGGAGTTTATGAACACATTAATGTGTTTAAATTCATTTTAAACATGCAATACCTTAGAAAGCCAGCCCTGCAGAGATAGAAAAGCAGGAGCTGTTTAAGAGTGCTTTAAGATACAACACTCATTATATAAAAGAATTTAAGAAATGGGATGTTTAAGCTATCAATATCTATACAGTCATATATTCTTTACTACATTATATAATTTTTTCAACTTATAAGATATGGTGGAACTTTGCTGATACCATAATGGCAGAATAGATATTGCACTGTGTTACGAAGGTGTGGAATAACTGCTGAGGCAATGTAATTGTCTATAAAATACCCAAACAGTATCAGTGGGAGGGGTATGTCTCACTTGACATATTTGTGGGGTAGATGTCTTTATCTGAGCTACTTGTCTGGACATCTATTAAACTCAATGAAGAGTAATAGAGACGTCTCTCCCTTTGAAGAAAATGTATCATAATTTCCAATTTTCTTCATTGATTGTAAAGGGAGTCTACAAAACCAGCTCAAACACAGTGCTGGTGTCTGAAGTTGATGTGATGAATCTCATCTATTTTGTATTTCTCTTTTGCTAGCCTCAGAATTCCAACATCACTTGTGGCAGTAAATGTGCTACAAACAGCTGCATTTCAGTCACTTCTTGTAACTACTGGTGTTGGAAATGAGTAATTGTGCATCACTTCTGGAGAAATACCCATAAGTGACAATTCCTTTTCTGCTTGGTATATTTTTGTAGTGTTTCCATACTGTACAGTTCTGAAAGTTGCATAAAGCATGACCCTGAACTGTAGAAAGGGTAACTTGAATTCTGCATTAATCCTGAAGCTTTGCAGCATTTAGTTCAATTGGATGCTACCATGGGAGGCACAAGTCATGAAACAAGAGTCTAAAGAAGCATTCCAAAATCTCTGAAGTAAGAACAAAAGTGGACATAAATTGGGAGGTGGAAAAAGAGGTAGACGAAGTACCACAGAACTCTAGAAGGGAAAATAGTATTGTATTACTAATATAGTTGCATTATATTACTGTAACTGTATCCCTGTATCATTGCTAGTTTCTAATGGACAATTAGAAAATGTTTCTCCATTGAAATGTAGTTTTGCTTGTAAACAAGACATGGTCTGGAATTAACTTGATGAAGCATAGAAGTCTACAATGTAGACATCTACATCTGTACTTATCAATCTCAACCCCCTCTGGAGGGAGTAGAGAGCAATCTCTACAACATAGTTCATCATAAAGTAGGTGTCTGTATTTCTCCTTTGTCTATGGAAGGAGCATAACTACAGTCAGTACCTTGGTGTAAACCTCTACAAGCAAATTTAGTAAACTCAGTCACATTCCAGAAAAGTTGAACTACATTTCTGGAGTTGAGAAGGTAATTTACTTTTTGGTTGGTTGGTTGGTTTCGGTTTGGTGGTGGTTATGGACAATTTGTTTTCCATACAATAAATCCATTTTATGGTAGGGGTTCTAGTTATACTCCAAGATAGTCTAATTGCAAAGGATAGAGTGTGACACAATTAAAGTATATGCGAAGGAGTCACTGTCTTTGCTCATTTCACATTTTGTAGCAAAGAATCAAGGGGTAATATCAATTTCACAATTAAAATGGTAGAATTTGTTTGAGTTTCTTATATGCGTTAGGTCTGATGTTTTGCTATTGAATGATAAATTGTTTATTGGTAAAGGAATAGCTCATTTTGCATACTTCAGTGCACTTTTAGCCAATGCCTTAAGCCAGAACCAAAGCTTTATGCAGTCTTTATATACTGATTTCTTGGTGGCAGCACTGATACTTTGGTATCTCACAAGGGTGTTATGAAATTTAATTAATGTTTTTTAAAATATTCTGAATCTTGGATGAAAGGCACAATGGAAGTTCAGTTATGTTATTAACTTGTGCTTTTATATTTTCTTTGGTGACTGTTCAGAATTCCAGGCATGAAAAGGTGGCAAAGAGAGGCGATGCAAGATACATCAATTTACAACTATTTTCAACTAATTATAGTTAGCTTCCAATCTAGTACAGGGAAATAGACAGAAAGTATTTTATGGGATTTAGTAAGGAAATAGTTTATTGCCATAATTTTGTGTAAAGGCAGCCTGCCTGGTTTTTCATATGAGAAAAATTTAACAGAGTAACTGACTTGAATTACTCTGGTTTAGAACAAAAATGGTGTATTACTGAGCCGCAGCATTTTGATGTAATAGGTAACAGTGTCTCTTTTATAATCCTTAGATTGCTGTGGTGTCAGAAGTCCTGTTAAAAAGAATGATCATTCAACATTCACTTGATATATTCAAGAGGCAAACAAGCAGTTAGACTTAAAATGTACATAAAACTTTAGGGTGAAAATGTATCAGACAGGCAGCACTTTGAACAGTGTTAAGAGTTAAGAAGACAACCACTTTCCTAAAATACCACTCCAACTGAATTGCTCTTACATCAGTTAAAAAAAAAAAAAATTAAAAAAAAAGATACCATTGTCATCAATGAAGCTATATTAAAAGTTAGCTGAGGGTCTGATGGCTTGATTTTAAAGTGGCCAAAGATTTTTGGTTTTGTCCTTTCTCTCTTTGCCAGTATGGTGAGAAAAAAAAAAAAAAAAGACAAAGCATTTTTATGTCCTTCAGAAATATGAAATATTTATAGTATTTAAAGATAAACAAATTCTTAATATGTTTGTAATATTCATGTAAATGCCTCATTGTAAACCAGCAAAGCACCCAACTACTATGCCAAATCTATTTTAATTCTAAAAGTAGCATTTTCTAGCAGTGTTTTTTTTAAATATTGATATAATTAAGAATGATAACATGAAACAATTTAGGCTTTGTATAATTCAAGCATTCAACTTTCCCATGGATTTGATTTGCAACTTGACCCATCTCTATTACTATCTCAATTTCCTATGAAAGAAGAAAAAAAAGGAAATAAATAAATCAACTAAGAAAAGTAAGTATAAAGGAAGTAGAACTAAAATTAACACATTTGGAAGGAATACTTAGCCAGCATCACGTTCCATCTATAGCTAAAATTTGCTGTCAGCATATATCTATAATAAGTATTTTTCCAGTGAACTGCCAGCTGGCTTGTAAAGAGGAAAATCTATTCTATAGAATAGGCTGCTAGCTTTAAAAAGAAATCTTTAGCTTTTCAACCCCTCACAGGAAGTATTTTGGTCATTGTAAGGTTCCATAACACCTGAAGGACATCCTGGGAGACAGCAGCATATATAATGATAATGTGATGTCATTTTGTTTTTCCTAGTTGAGAAACACAAAGCATGTATCGGTAATGGTAAAAGGAACATTTTTTCTATTATATTCTTGTCAGCCTTATTTTTTAAAAGTGATACAGCCTCTAATATCTTAGGAAAAGCAGCAATAGCATAATGTGTTTTGTCATGGACATTAGAAAGGATGGATCACAAAGTGCTACAGCTGGCCTTGGAAACAAAGTGTTATGAAGTCAGGACCAAAAAATTTACAGTGCTGGTTTATGTGCATGAAATTAGAATAGAGATTGTTAAAAATACACAATGCTATATTAGATAATTCAAGTTTGGGCTTGTTTATTTAGTCTCTGTTGATTCTGCAGATTTTGCATGTGACAAATTGTCAGTGCAACCCTTGCATTAAAAGACATGTATTTTTCATGATATTGTTTCATACTGCAATATGCTGGCTCCAAGTCCTTTCAAGTAATCAAGCTATATTGAATACAAACATAAAATAAAAAAGCAGCAATAATTTGCTCTCATTTTTAGCTTTACACTCTGACTCAAAGATATACACTCTCAGCCACTGAAGCAAGAACAGTTTCTTTGCACATTGATGAATTGAACATAAAAATATTGTGGTTGGATCAGACTCCTTGGCTTCACTGGAAATAGTGGAGGCATCATAGAAGTGGTATAACTGACAGGAGGATCTGTTCCATTTTCAACCTTACCATAAAATTTGTTATGACAATCACAGTTACCATCACTGCAGTAACTATGCCATCCTAAACAATCTGGTTCCCAATGCTAAAATACTGAAATGCTGAAACACTAATAAAATGTGCAAAAATCAGTTCTATTCCAGTTCCAAATGGGCAGTAGTTCCAGAGTTTGATCTTAAACATTCAGTGCACAGAAGAGTCGTAATTTTAGGAATTAACAACTAAGGTTTTCCTGTAGGGTTTTTTGTATTCTTGAAAAACCTGTGACACACTTAGTTTTTCCAGAAAAAAACGCACTTTAAAGCCAAGTATATTTTGCTGGACCAGATATTCAGTAAATATGTTCAAGTTATACTCAGTCCTTGCGTCTCTTCCTACTGAGATGGCATAGCATTAAGGGGATAGGACTACATGGGCTTTAAAACCTGCATTTGCAGGGTATCATACCACAAATACCATCTTATAGACAATTTTCTTGCATCTATCATCTAGGAAGGCTACATCAGAACTGAGTTCCTGCATTAGAAAACAGAGATGTTTTGTGTCTCTTTTTACTGTTTAATGTATATACAAGGAATAGTCAGTTGCTCTTCTATGATAAGCATATCAATTAATTTTATTTTCATGTTGTGGACTCTACTCCTTGTATTATACTAGTAGCCTGTTCTGAAATTATTCCATTTTAAATTGAGCTTGGTCATGGGTAACCAGCATCGTAAACACTGTTCCAGGGGAGGTCCTGCAAGTGGCATGTACAATGCCATTAATATTTTGCTATTGAAAATAAACAGTGTAAGTGAAAAGCTATGGAGAAAAAAAAGGTGAAAAAGCAACCATGAAGTAACATTTTTCATTTCCTCTGTCTTGACAAAATCACACTTCCAAGCAAGAAAATTTTACACTTCAGATATTTTGCACAGGTCATTGCTTCTCACTCCAAGGTAGTCACTTGATCTTGGAGTCACTGGCTAAGACTGCTCTGTGGTTTAATTTAGCCATTCTCTTTTCTTACTTTTTGATGATGGACCATGGTGCTAAGTTCTCTCTGGGAAAGCATGCTGATTCCATATGGTCTGGGATTTCTGTTGTGGGGTGCATCCGGAACACAGTCTGTCATGACATGTTTTTTTCTGAGGAATCTCTATTGGCAAAGACACAGAGTGGTGCCAAACTCAAACCACCTGGCCCTAAGGCTAATTGAGTTTTTCCTGGGAGGGCAGAATAATAATTTTGAAGTACCTATCTGAAATTATGTTACCACTGAGAGGGAATGGGAAAGTTTGGCTTGTCACCACAGTACTTAAATGCATCTATGAAGGTATGCTCAAGATGGAAGTTTACAGTCAGTTGGGGGAACTAGTTTGAGTTATGAATTGAAAAACAATCTGCCTCGGCCAGCATTAGCACTTGTCACAGAAACAGTGTTCCCTTGTCATGTAAAATGCTAGTATTTTTCATTCCTTATAGGAACAAAAGTATTTTGCTTAAGTACTGCTTCATAGCTAACTACTAGGTTAAACCCCATATAGATCTTCAGCTTGATTCTTCCTCATATTTAACGTGAGCTATTTTTTTCAGTTTTGTAGTTGTGTTGCTCGTGCTTAGCCCCAGGAACTTCATCAAGGTCTGTTCATATTTCAGTGTGGTAGTAAGGATTATGTGTGACTTCAGTTCATTGCTCATTTCATAGGGCATGACTTCTGGTTTGGTCTCTGTCACCTTGATTCCTGTTCTGGAGCTGACTGCTTGGTGCCATTGTCTTCCATAAGCTTGCTTTCATAACAAAATACCTAAAAGCAGCAAGCTTATATTGCATATGTTTTGACATCCCATGCATCCTTAATAGATTTTCCATAAGCTTACTACTATGCAATCCATCTATTTTACAGCCTCATTCCTTCCTGTTCTACACATGACTCTTTCTTCATGTTTTGCATTGGGCTGTTACTCTGTTTTAGCACACAGATGAGAACAGGGGTGTTGGGATATTATAGAAAAGTGTGATGTTAACGTGATATTGATATTAGAAAAGGATTCCACACATTCCAGAATTGATGTATGCAGCTTAATGGAAGTAGTAAAGCTAGATGCTTTCTCTAAATGGCCTCTGTTTTCCAGTAAACTTTGCGGCATTTGAAACGACATCTCAGTAACCTGGATTAAGGAAAAGCCAGATCATACTCTTGTATTAATTGTGGGGTTTAAGTCTAATCTGAAAACAGCAAAACACTAGTCTGCCTTTTAGTTATTGACGTATTACATCAAATGGAAATTATTTCTTTAGAAAAGAAGTAGCTTGTAGAGAGGAGTAGGGTAAGTCTGTGATTCTGTGACTCAGGAGAGATGCTCTGCGTAGCAGTAGGTACTCAGAAGAGATGCTCTGCATAGCAGTAGGTATTAGGTAAGTCTTTTCTTGTGTTTTAAAAAGTAGTCTGAGCTAAATCTCTAGAAAAGATAATACTTCTGAAGAGCTCATCTCTGTAAGTGATTTGTATATGCTGAAGGAAACAAACGCCACACTGGTGATGGAAAAAATACATTGCTAGTACTAGCCATGGCCACAGCTATTCCTAGTAGAAAAATCATGATCCATGTTACTATTCCCAGGCTTTCATAAAAGACCTTTATTAGTCCATGCTTTATTGTGTGATCTGCAATTGTAAACACATGTATCACACTAATATTATTAGCTTCTAGTTCAGCAATGGAAAGGATCTGTGTGTGTGTTTCTGTATGTGTGTGTATGGAGGGTAGTTTTAAAGAACTAGTAATTTTTATATGTTTTTGCACAGATATTTTCTGTAACTTGATCGCAACTCAAGCAAAAACTGCTGAAAGCTCCAACAAATGCTGATCTATTGTATTTTATTCAAATGTCATTGTATGAATATTTTTTTCCTCTCCAGAGAGAAAAATAATTATTTTTAAGACTGTTTGAATATTAACTTTATGATTGGTATTTTTTATGTAAGATTACTTTGGTGATGATGTTTAGCGTAAAAAAGTGATCATTTGAGCAAAACACTAGAAAAGGACACAAAATTGAGAAAAGTGGAAAGAAGAGCAGTCAAATGAAAAAGATGAATAGTCATTCCTGTTTCCATGAAAACTTTGAAAGAAAAAGAAGAGGGTATCAGGCAGAAACCACATTCCAATACTCAACTCTTTCTCAATTTTATGCTATCAGATCCAAGGTTGCTTGTTGATTGGCCTGCAAAAAAGATAGTAAAAAGACTTGTTTATGTTGCTGAAAACATGATAGCAAATAAAGCACACCTTTTTGCAGAGTTTATAACTGTTTAATGCAGGACAAATTGTTCAGCGCAAAAATTATCCACACTATGTTACAAGCAGCACTGAATACAATGAGCTGTGGAAGCTCACAAGCTGACTGTATTTAGCTGTGACTTCATCCTTTAATAACTTTTCCACATGATTCTTCAGTTGAAGGTGTTTTGGTTTGTTTTTTCTCTGTTGGCTTTTTTTTAATAATTTTAAATTTTTTTACCAACAGAAGTAACACAATACAATGCCTTAGTGACTCAGGTTCAATGCTTGTTAAGTAATCAGTTCTGTTCTGTTTATACAAACAGAAAAAGGGTTGCTAAGTTCATAAGGAAACAATAAAAGACGGTGTGATTTAAAAAAAAAATATCTATTTATTTCAAAGAGTTTCTCATCTTGCCAGTTCAGTCTTTTCAGTGTTCAAAACGACAAGCTCTCTGTGTTCTATATGATCTTGAAATAATAGAAGGTGACATGTTCAGGTAGTCCATGTTTTGTTAGTTTACTAAAGACCAGACTGATGACCCTTAGCTTGCTCCCACAGTATTCAGTGAGATAATGAAAACATATATTCATTATTAAAACACATGATAAAATTACTGAAAGAAGATCCTGACAGTTAATAGTTAAAATAACTGCATAAAAGATGTTTACACACTCTCTTTTTATATAGCATGTTTTAGGGTTTTGTCAGAAAACTCAGACATAGAATTAAAATCTGCTAAGTATAAATTATTATTTTAAAAAGACAGACATGAACATCTCAGTCTCCTGAATATTTGCACTGAGTATTAACACAAATGTATTTGTACATGAATGTTAAGTAGAGAAAAGAAAGGTGTGTGATTAATAACAATATGCAAATTTGAAACTAATTTATTGGTGTTATACAAAGGGCAAACTAGGATAGTGTTTGGCCAAATATGTTTACATACTTCATATTTGCATGAGTTTATTGAACATGCAGTGTGAAATCACCCATCTTTGCATAAAAACTGGATAAGCGCTTTTTTCTTAAGAACAAATTGCTCCAATTTTAAAGCCTCTATGGTTGAGCTTGCTTTCCTACATCTCCGGTACTCCACTCTAATTCCACTTGGGAAGAGGGCAGTGGATCCATCCATGTTCCCCAATACATGACCTACTTTTGCTGTCAGTAACATCAGGACAGTGTAGGTGTCTCTCCGTCCCATCCCTTCTTTTCAGTGTCAAATTGCAAAGCTCCAGCATTCTGATTAACCTCGTACACTGGGAGGAGTCTCTTTCCCTCACAACATACTATTTAGCATTTCATCAGGAAAATTACAGAAAGTTACGTTCAGTTGATGCCACGACTCCATTTTACAAAAGCTGGGCTTTGTATTTTCAGTCACACTTCGCAAACTCTGAAAAAGACTCAACCTCGTAATAAATGATTTTCCCATGATTAAAAAGTTAGACTCCCTTTTTTATCTTCCTGCTTCAGTAGAAAATAAATCCTCCTTTGCCTTGATTTTGAATAAAATATATGAAGAGGATACAAAAATATATCTCGTCCTTAATTGACTGCTTCCTTTAAATTTTTTGAAGAGGGGTTACAATTTGACTAAGATCCCTTCCATCTGTCACAATACTGTTGCTTTTATTTTGACTTCCTGTTGCTGTCTTATCAAATATCACATGAATCATTACCATTTGTTTGCTATCCCTTTCTTTTGTTTTGTTTCTCTTCCTCAAAATGATTAAAACATCAGGTTGACTGAAAGGTTAGAAGTACACTGTGATTCACATTTGCCCGATCTTATTAAAACAAATAAACCAACCAGTTATATAATTTAAATGTGCTTGAGCTATGGCTTGCAGATGCTTTTATCAGCTCTGGGCTGAAGAGGTTGTGTGCATTCGGGCATGCACGTACAACTGTTCTTTGAAAGGGACAAACCTCATTAGATTACAGGTGCCTGGAAATAACTTCTGAGAAAATAGCTGCCATTTTCAATAAAGCTACTTCCTAACAGGAAACACAATTTATTGTGTTCTTTAGCACAAGTAAGCAGCTTTTCTTTTATTTAGATAAAAGTAGTCCCATTTAATGTCACAAATATTTTATTTCTTTTAACCTGTTGGACTGAAGGTGGATCATATTTTTCACTCTAATATTCTAACTTACCTTATAAACTGTTGTGGAAAAGACCTGTAATGATTCTTAAGTTAAAAAAATATGCATTACACTAACTTACAAGTTATTTCATTTACTTGCCATGCCATCTTTTCTTGTACAGAGTCAGAAATGCTTCATTATGCCTCAACTTGCTGGACCTGAAGTTGGCAGTTTGGGATGGCTGTAGGGTGTGGCAGAAGTGTGTATATACTGAATTTCAGTACAAAGTCTGTGCTATCTTTAGTGACACATGGGCTAGTCCTGGGGATTTTGTGTTGCAACATATGTCCTCATTTTAAACGAGGACTCTAGGCATAGGTTAACTCAGTCACCAGCCGTGGAGATGGACTTCAGATGGATTTTTATGAGCCAAGAACCTACAGTTTCAATTAAATAAGTATGCACATGTGGGGTTTTGTTGTTGTTGTTTTATTTTTATTTGTGCTAACATAGTCCATAGAGATCTGAGCTAACACTGCTGTACCTTGCTAAGGACAAGAAAACAGACTAAGAAACCATCAGTGCACAGAATCTCTTGTTACCTAAAAAGAGAAGGGAAGAGAGAAAGGTTAAAAGAGAAAACAGAAAAACAGAAAAGTGAAATCACAGATCATTTCAGAGTCAAAGCTGGGAATAAGATTCCCATCCTTACTTGTTCCCTTATGTTCTTATTGATGAGGCAGAAATCTACATAAAGTAGGTATTCTTTGAAAGTACACAGATTAATAGATCCACCATTCAGATATCCTTAAGACCCATTTTGAATGAAGGTCAGCTTATATCACTGTCCTGCACATATTTGACAAAATTATGTTAACTGTAGTTAGGAACTCTAGTGACTAAAATTGGTCTTACTTTGATGTAAGGACTTCTGGATCATGGGCTGGCATTTACTATTCTACAGCTCACCAATTATGACCATAAAAAATAACAACTAATAATAAATTAATACAATATTATACAAACCTTGATGTCCTAACTTTTCAAAGCTCCCACTGAGATTTCTGATCTTATAATTAATTTTTCTTATACATTATTTTGTCCTTTTTTTCTTTTTAACTTGGACTCTGTGGGTTTCTTTCTTATTAGCTATCTGTGACATGCTACCATATCTTTTCCATTGGTTGATTGGTTGTCTTTTCCCCCCAAAGCTCCTAACTGTAAGAAATGCTTTATCCAGTTACTAAGGAGAGTCTTCTTCCATAGGCTTTTCTGTGATAGCAATTGACTGAATTCAGGTGTGACACCATGCCTTTGACGTTGATTTGCAGATTTTCATAAAACAAAGACTGCAGTATGCTCTTATGATAGTTATGATGATCACTGTTGTTATGTTTGTATTTAAAGGAGCTCTCAGGATACAAACTAAAATATGATATGTTTGGAGGCAAACAACCCCAGTGTTACTTGCATTGAGTGGCAGAAATACAAATGTTACCATCTAAGGGATGATTTATTTAATTTGTAACCTGTGGCCAAACTTTACATTTCATTGTAGATTTTCATCGCTTTCCAGGATGCATATTATTAGGAGTAGTATTTGAGTAGGTTTATGGTTTTATCTCAGAAAATGTTGGATCCATAGAGGTACTTACTACAAGCTGCCCACAGAACACTAGTGTGAATCATTCCCCATCTGACATCTCTGTGGGAATGCATTTCAAGGCATGCGATTTGTTTCAGCATTGCAAACTTTTATGTCAGTTCCATTTGTTTGTTTCTTCTAACATTTATGACCTTTTAACTATTTGGGCATGTTAATTCAAAAACCTTGAAATGAGTCTTAATTAAAAAGGGATGATCTAAAAAAAATACTCCCTCACTCTGGCTAGAATTTCTGTCATATCAGTCCACAGACAAAAACTAATGAGATTTAGGTTTTCAGTTTGAGTTACTAGCATGAGCTTGTGTGATCTTGCTGAACACTGCCATTTGCAAAAGAGCAATTAAAACAGATGACAATCTGCTAATCATGCACAGTTCTATTTAGAAATGTAGCAGTATTTTCCCAGTTTGTGTTTTTGCTTGACTTCCTAAGAGTGAAAGGAAGTTCTATGTATTTATATTGTGTATAAAAGCATGTAAATTTGGGAAACTTTATCACAGATCAACAATTTTCAGTAGGCTAAAAATATACTGCAACATTGTAAACATTTTTAGAGAACACTATGTGTGTATTTGTGTAGTATGTTTGTGTACATATATCTGTGTTTGTGTGAATAGTATATTCTATATTTTTTTACATAAAATTGTTTTTATGCAGATAGACAAATCCTGCATTTGTTAACAATACAAAGTAATGCACCATGTATATAAAACTTGAAGAAAAGCTGATCAGGAGGTGGGAAGCAGGAGTACACATGGTTTGGGATTTAGCAGTAGTGGCATGTTCACAATGAGTTACAGAGGATGAGCTTGCTTGATTTGCTGGTCACTGGTCACCCTCATGATTTTCAGGTTTTGCTTGTGATTTTAGCCTTGAAATCATGAAGGCCTCTCAGTGGTGGTGCTCCACTGATGTTCAGATAGGAACACTGGCTACGCCTAGAGGTGAAGTGATTCTGGTGGCTATGACAGCAATACTGAGAAGTTCCAGTCGTTTCGGAAGAACCTCTGGACAATGAAAATTGAGAGAGAAATGGTTAGGAAGAACGGAATAGGAGTCCTAGGAAAAGAGACGGCAATCAGATATAGGTGTTGTATTTGGCCACAACATTGTGATGTGAGATTGTTATTCCTCTGCAGAGTTATCACTGTTCTTCCTAGTATGTCTAGGTCTTATTTGAAGTCTGTATTTCAGCAGCGCAGTGCTTTTTGCCTGGTGTACATTCTGCATGAGTGGCTATGTGAGCTTCTCAGCTATGCACAGGAGCATGCTGCAGGAGTATAAAGCCTAAAGAAATTATTTTCCCATCTTCTTCCAAACTCATGATTTGAGAGGGTGGGCAGTTCCACAGATCCTGTGATTTTTTTTTAATGTTGGCACTATAGGTTCTAAAGAAAAGGATGTTCATTTTACACTTCATTCTGTCATGACTTATCTTGAGAAAATAAAGGAAATATTTTACAGTTCATAGCAACCTTTGAACTCCTCCTATTTTATTTACTATTACTTAATCATTCAATTGCTTTATCTGTATCATAACATGGCAGGATTTATTTTAAAGTTGATGTGTCTAATGCTTGCTTCTTTTTGCCATATGTTAGGAGAATTAGTCAGACACATTAATAAGGAACATATCTGTTTTATAATAAGCCTAGCAATAATACTAGATCAACTGCTGAGTCCTATATGGAATTTTAAGTCCATTATCAGTACAGAAGATTTAATTGCACCTTTAATGGACCATCATATAGTTATTTGAGGAACAGGAAGTTCTATGCTTATTGTATATATCCATTATAAATGTTTTTAAGTTATATAAACAAATATCCTCTTACTTTGTAGGTAAGATGCTTTGTAAAGCTGCCCATTTCTTTTATTGTTCATTTTCTGCAGACACAGAATACAGGATCTGATAGTGTCTTCCATTAAATCTGAAAAACCTCCTATTGACTTCATGGCCAGATTGGGTCCTTGAGCAGTGTAAAATAGAGCTGACTTGAAAATGTACTGCTGTTCTCTGCAGATTGTTCATCTTTTGTGGCCTGCTACAAGGATTCCACTTCCTACAGCTGTATCTTTAATTGAGAATACATTTTAATAAATATTTTATTTTAAAAGGTATATGGAGACCTAATATACTAAAATAAAATACAAGTTACTGACTGTAGGTTATCTTAATGTTTAGGTGTGGGAATTCTGCATAGCACTCATTAGCAAGTGTGCATTCAGGATAGCCAAAGTGCTAGTATATATACAGAATAATTCTCCTACAGAGGTATCCAGACAGCTTTAGTGCTGTAAATGTCTATTGTGTTTATTCAATATGTTTGAGAGAATTATACACAACTATAGCCAGTAGTAGCTCTGGCTATCCTGTACTTGATGCAGGTTTTCTTTTGAGATGGTTTACCAGGCCTTCAGTTTTACCAAGCTCCGTTTCAGAAGTCCCTTCTTTCTCTCCTGAATTCCTATAAGCATTTTGGTTGCTCTTCATGTGTCAGATAAGAATAAAAGGCCTTTAAGTTAAGGCCTTACTCAATTTCTTTTTTATCTCTCTTCAGTGCACAAAGATGGTAAAGAGCAAAGAGAATGGGGAAATGATTCTGAGTAGGAGCATTCTAAGTGATGGGAAAGTTATCATCTGCTCTGCCAAATAAAAATAAAAATTTAAAAAAATCTAAGAACATGAAAAAATTGAGAAAGGGCACAGGAAAATGTAAAGACAAGGGAGAAAGTAGGAAAATGGTGTACACCCCAGAAGCTTGAAAAATAAAACTAATGGAAAAGGAAAACCAGAGGGACACTAGACAAGAATCACTGCGTCAGAGTGATTGATTCCAGTCTGTTTTTTTCCCCAGCAGTTCTGATAGGACCTAGACAACAAAAATTGTAAAGGGGTGTGCAGAAGGTGTGAATTTTTACAGCTGTATGAGATGTACATTTGTCTGCTTTCAAGCCAAACTTTTCTTTCTCTCAACAGTTACAGTAAGCTTGTAGAAGTGATGCCACATATGTCAATGATAGCCAAGCACTTCAAAAGTTTCAGCATTCATTTATATAGGTTTATCTTACACTATTGTTTTCCTGTATATCTAATAAGATTTTTAAAGACTAGTTTGGAATAAAAAGGTTAGACTAAGAAAATTAAACCAGAAACAAGTCTGAAATCTTATAAATGTTTGCAGATTTCACTTGGATCAAAAGAAGAGTTTCATGCAGACTTGAAGAGTTCTGATACAGCTTGTACTTTTAGATGAATTATGCACTGTGGAGGCTTAATATGCTTCATAATGTGCTTTACTCACAAGGGAGCAACACTTTCTATCCTATAGGTCAGAGAACTAAATAATTTTTCTGTTTAAAAAAAATAAATCAGAATCTTTGTATTGCAATGAGAATAGATGCATATAACATGTCCATGTCCCCGGTGAAGAAAAAATTTCTTTATATTTGTAAATTAGGTGAAAATATGTAATGGCAGAATGTTCTCTTCAACTTTTTCTATATCAAGAGTTATTGGCTAGGTGAGCTTACTGTTTCTCATGTTCCCTCTCCATCACACATATCTCACTTAAATATATGCTCCTCTCTTGGTTGGAAAAAACATTGAGAGAGACATGCTTACATCTTTAACACAGTAATTGTTCAGTTATTCTCATTCTCATTTATGGAGGAAGGATGCTATACTTCACTGATACTGATTAAATATCCTATACTGGGTTCTATATAAATAGCTACAAATGTGCACAATGGTTACATTACATGGTATATTTAACAACATAGCTAAATCAGAAGGTATGAGCTATGCCTTTAGTGATGGCAGTACTAAAAATTGCATGCAAGAAGATTTTTGCTCTGCAACCATGAAGGAAATAATTGCTGTTCAACACTATTCAGTTGAGTTTGCATATCAGTAAAAACACATGCACAGAGGCTCCACCTACATTCCTAGTGCCCTAGCACTGATATGAGTGCAGCATATATTAAAGCTTTAGAAGGTGTTATAGTATTCACAATTTGCAAAGTGTGTGTAATTTTCAACGGAATTAATTTGACCACTGTCAGATGAAATTGCAGTGGTGATGTCCAGGGTTTTTTTGGGGTTTTATTTTTTTATTTTAAACATGAGATTTATGGGAGGACTACTTCTGCTGAGGTGTTAAAATCTTGAGGTTTGCTTTTTTTTTCTTTTCAGTTCATTGCAGATATAAATATATAAAGCAACTTTTTCTTTTTCATATTTTAGATGGAAGACTTTATTTGAAAACTACTGTCATGTATTGAATTTTTCCTGCTGAAAATAGCTGTGCTACATTAAAGAACTTTGCAGTAAGACGTTGGCTCATAAGGAGTTCTGTGGAAACAAAGCGTTTTCAAGCCAACTTCTTCAACTTCATTTATCAATGTTCTTCAAATTTTTAAGAATTCTGCAAGAGTGTCCTCCTTTGGTTATCTCCCGTGGCTCAACCCGGAGACCTAGAGAATGTTTGTAAATGTACAGTAGCACTCTTCTTACAGTGAAAATCTGCGTCTCTGCGCCGGACTATTGTATCCAAAATTACAGGTGGGTCAGAACAAGGCCGAGTATTCCCTTTTTCAAGGAATGCAGACTCTGTCTGATGATTCTATATTTGAGCACATCAAATGATCCTTCCAGCAGTGTCCAAGTACACTTACAGACTGTTATATCATACCGAAACCAGCAAGACAGCTCAGAAATGAACTTGTAGAGGGCATAAGAGGATTCTTATTAAAAAAAAAAAAAAGAAAAAAAAGAAAAAAAGAAAAAAATGGTAAAAGAAAAAAAATTGATACATTCAGTTTGCAAACTATAATCGTGGGTTTTCTTCTAAAGACATTTTTTCCACATGCTTTCCAAGAGACCAACACATATATGTTAGACTACATTAAGTGAAATGGAATTTTGTGTAAGTGAAAAGAAATGCTGAATGTAAACAAACTGTTTTACTGTTCACAAAGTCTCTTTTCCTAAAATAAAAAAAAAAATACAATAAAAAGAGTAATAATTTCTCATTGTAAACTGGCAGGGGTTTATGAAATAAAAGACTTCGCTTCTTATCAGACTGTTGGTCACTTGTACAGTATATAACACAAATCACACAAGGAAGGTATTATGTATGCAGTAGAAATCTAGAGTTTAGGAAATGAAAATTTTAGATAATATTGTTTTGTCACCCTGTTGGTCAGAAAGACACCTTTCTAGTTTTAACGCATGCAGGCATGTAAATATTTGTCCTGGAGTCACAGTATTACTGAATGAGATCTTAAGCATCTGGTAACAAGTCAGAATTCTGTATCAGCCACTTTTATTTGTATATTGAGCCCTGATTAGTGCCCTGGTTAGAGCACTTTTAAGAATGGACTGTGGCTGAGCAGCAAGTCAAAATGCCAGAAATATTTTTATATGTTAATGTCATATTACGTCAATGTTGCTAAAAAAAGAAAACCTAACAAACACTTGATGTATCAGTCCAATTCCACGTAGAACTGAGTGATACGGTTGAAGTCTAATTGTCCCTCCCACCTTGTCTTAGGGATGGGTGGTTATGTGTTACTTTCACTGTCGTTATGAAAGCTACAATATGTGTTTTCACCTTTGTGCTGATAACTGGAAGTAAGCTACAACACAGTGCTTATTACATTACTAAAAATTATGTTCTTTGCGTACTTTTGGGTTACCCCTTTAAAGACTGATTTTGTGAATCAGTGCTATTACTGTAAGTTTTGTGATTATGCTTTCTTCATCTAATGTTTTATGCATATAAAATATTATTTATTACATGGAAACATATCAAAACCTTAAATGTCTAAGATGCCTAACTTAAAGCAAATATTTCTTTAAAAATAGTTCTGATTGGATATTAATATTATTTTGTCAAAATAAAAATAATCTAATGTTTTGTAAACTCTAGCACTGAGCTTCTATAGTTTGTAGGTCTTCCTTGCAATACTGGTACACATTTATTTTGTGCAGTTCATATTTACTTCACCACAATCCTTTTTTAACAATAGAAAGATGTATATACAAGTTCACATCACAGTAATTTTTTTTAAAGAAATATTGAGCAATATTTTTCATTAAATATTGTTACCTAATACTTTGTAGTGATATTATTTTCTAACCATGATTCTTTCATAATTTTCATAGTTGCTTGAACACATATGGGATTCTGTACTCCAGTTTTTTCATATGCAGTCTTTAAAGGGTTAACAGCTGTAAAGTTAGATGGACTTGTGGCAAGCTTTTGAATCATTCATATCTGAAAGAGAATTAAAAGCCTACAACTGAAATATGTAGTAGCATCTACCATTGCTCTGCTCCTTGCATAGAGTCACCTGTAAGTAGGTTTAGTAGTTTTACAGTATATACTTTCAAGACCTTTGGGAATGCCTCAGTGTTTGGCTTGGTACATAAATGGAAATGTTAAGGATTAAGGGAGAACCAATTTATAAGCTGGATGTTTAGAAAGAATCTTGCGAAACCCAGTGTAAATATTACAGACCATGAGATGTTACCGTAAGTTGATTTTTTTTTTGCCCCTCTTTAGTTATACAGGTTTTGGGTTGGTATTTTGTTTTTGGGTTTTGATTTGGATTTTTTTGGGGCATAGATTATGAAGAGAAGTTGTGCTCATGTTATTGTTTATATGCTTTTGTAATCTTAAAGATATTAACGTCTAGTTGTTCTATATTATAACCACATTTGCGCTCTATGCAAGCCCTTGGAACAGAACATACTCATCTTCATGTAGGACCTATGAAAATTGTCTATTTTTATCTATATATTTAAAGTTTTCTAAAAATGAAAAAAGGTTATTACGAATTTTGTTGTACAAAATCTGTACAAAAATCTGTTTTTACATCATAATGCAAGAATTGGAAATTTTTCTATGGTAGCCTAGTTATTTGAGCCTGGTTTCAATGTGAGAACCACGTTTACTGTTATTGTATTTAATTTTCTTTTCTTTTCAACAATCTGCTAATAAAACTGTCTGAAATCTCCCTGTGACTTTATTTACAGTTCATCTTTATTAAATTTTCTGAAATGTATAACATCAGAGGAATATTTACTTTCTAATGGGAGGCATCTAAAAACAACATAAGTCAGCTCTTTGTAATGTGAGGAGAACAATGCTGAATGATTTTATTTAACATGCAACTGCTTCTATCTCTAATATGAATTACTGTGGTGAAAAACATCATAAAAGCACACTCTGTGGTTATTGTTTAACAAGCAGATTTTCCATATTTTTTTTCTTGCCAGCTAAGCAAACTGCCCCCATCTACATGATTTATTTATGTACATTTCTCAGTTTATGAAGCTGTTATTTGTACCTTTTTCCTTTATATTGTGATATTCCCATGATTCTTATTTCACAAAGCTTTGTGCTGAATAATGTAAAGTGGACACATTGATGGAACAAAACATATTATTCCCTTAACTACAAAAATGCAGGGGTAATCTGGTTGTTTTTTTCTCAGATCTCCTTCATTTGATAAAATGTGTTTAGAAACACAGTTTTTAACAAACAGCAAGTATTTAAACACTTAAATGGCATTTGGAGAAATAAATAGTTCTGGCTTAGCATATTTTTTAAGTGGCATTGTGAGGGGGGAAAAAAGGTGATTTTTTTTAAGGTAAAGATGGTTATTGAAAAACAAATCTGAAGATAATTTTGCCGACAAAAAATTCTAAAGTCAGAGATGTAGGATTGATTGTGAGTATTCTTCCTTATTGCTCTGCCTTGCCTGGCCTTGCCTTACTTTCCTCTCCCTTTTCTTTGCTTCCTTTCCAAGCCATACCTATGTGAATGCTTCTGCTTTCATTAGGGAGCAGGCTTGCTTGGGAAAGCAGAAGAGATTAGCTTTCTTGGACCAGCCCATTTCATTATCCCTAGATGGTCTGGGGACTGGAAGTGTGAGGCTGATGGGCTTCCTGGATTCTGGAAGGTTATTATTGCTGGGTAGCTGATTAGGATTTGGGCTAGCTGTATATAGGGCGATTATGGTTTCCTTCCATCTGCATTAAAGTGTCCTGCATGTCTAGATTAGTAAGCATCCCAGCTATGCCATAACCAGCTCCCCTGCTATAAATTCTGGCACAGCTAAAGCAGAAGAAAACTGAACTTGTTAATTGCTCAGTCTAGCTTGCACCCAAGACTGAATGATCTCTACAGTGGCAGACTAGCAACATGCCTGTGTGTTTTTAACCAACCTGGGAAACAGTTGCTTTCAGCAGGAAGGACCATGTCCTCACCTAAGTTTCACCCTATCTCCATTAACAAATAAATCATGGCTTTATCTGTCCACAGTAGCTGGGATTTAACAGAGCTGGGGCTGGATGGGCCAGTAGCTAGTCAGGTGTTGGTACTCCTTGTTACAGTACAATCAAGCTCTGTCAAAGCTCAGGTCAAAATCAAGAAGAGCTCACCCTAAATATATCTTCCCTATAATTTAGTGGTAGGTTACAGTCAGATCCTGAAGAACTTTGGGGTCAGCAACTAGATGCCTGAAATTTTAGGAAAAACCTTGAGAAACTGACAGACTCAACTGAGAATTAATTATTTAATTTTTTCCCCTATGGAAAGAGATTTTAAGGTTGAGTTTTGACCTGAAATGTAAACTTCTTCATTTGTTGAAGGTGCTATAAATTCTTGAAAAATGCTTCATTTGTTATTTGCTTACATGTTATTTGACACAAGACTGTGCAATAAACAAAGCCTGAGGCCAAGATTTTCAAGCATGACTGCTGATTACAGATACTTCTAGTTTTGTTGGCCAAACTTCAGCCATTTTCAATACCTTTCATAAAATGCAATGTCCTAGCTCAAGTGTTCTATGAAACTTACTTCTTCAGTAGCTGCTGTCTAACTCATCCACAAGATACTGAAGATTTTATTAGTGTGCTGTTGCTGAGCAGGAGCTCATCCTGATCAATGACAACGGTTCCATGACCATCAGTATCACACCATTTCAAGCAGAAGCCTCTTCTGTAAAGTAGTAAAAAGCTTCATTTTCAAAGGAAGAGGAAACAAAAACTTTCTGAAATTAAAGCTCTTAGAAGGAATCAAGTTAGGAATAAAATAGGCATCCAGAGTACCTGGAAGCTTTACAAATGTTCACACAAATGTCAAATGCTACTATGCAATCTGGGAGAATTTGCATGTAATCTGTGGATAAAGATGATTTCTTGATCCAAGTTATAGTAACAATGTTTATCGTAGTCTATTGAATTGATTAATTGATCCTCTAAATTTGAATCATAAACATAGAGACAGATTCATCTTGGTGTATGCAGCAAAAGGACAAGAATAAAAACAGATACCAGTTGCAGCAAAGGAAATTCCAACTAGATAGAAGCGGGGGAAAAATCAAAATGAGAGTGATGAAGCACTATAACAGTTTTCCTGTTCTTCCTGGGCAAGTTCTAGTATCTCCCATCTTTGGAGGTTTTCAAACCTGAGTTGTGCAAGGCACTCAGAAACCTGATCTAACTTTGCTCAGTTTAACGAAGGTTGGCATAGTTGACCTTCAGAGGTCCCTTCCAGCCTCAAGTTTTTATGGTTCTAGAAGTACAAAACTTAAATGCAGGATGCCCTTGTAAGTGTAACACTTTCTGTACTTGAGTTTAAGAAAAAGCAAAATTTTATCCTGTAAATAGCCAGTTATCAGATCTAGAATAGAAATTGCTGGGTTGTGTTTTAGGATTCACGGCTTTTTGATCTTCTGTATCAGGAGGCCAGAAGAATAAGCTGCACTGATAGCAAGGTGATAGAAGATACAGAAAGTGAATACAGAAAGGATAAAAAACCCCCCACTTATTGTAGTGCAGATATAGTTCATTTAAATAATGTGAACCGAAATTGTAGCAATTTTGTCAATTGGTTCTTAGACCAATTTTCTAACAATAAATAAATAAAAGGTAAGAAATAACAAAAAGAACAGCTGTTGAGGATAAAGAAAGTGACTGGACTTGGAGTGAACATTCCCATTCAATTTGTGTGTGTATACTGGCCAGACAGTCTTAGGGAAAATTGGAAATGATGAGCTGGAACAGATCCTTCTTTTAAAGTATACTTCCTTTATTTTTTCAGATTGCATTCTTGAAATTGGTTTGTGCAACCTGTTTGATAATGCTATAGATTTTTCCCACTCTGAGATACAGAGGACTTTGAAAGAGTTAATTTGATTTGTTGTTTTCCTTTGAGTAGGTGTTGTCATGCAGGTTGGGAAGCTGATGTATGGAAAGGTTAAACTTCCAAAACTGCAGAGACAAAAGGAGTGTCTGTGTGCTTCACTGTCTGTACCTGTGAAGTTGCCTCACAGTACAAGTGTATTTATTTAGGGCTCAGTGCTGACAGATTTTGTAGGTTAAAAAAGGCTTTTGTTTTGGGGGTGTCAATTACTGGGTGAATTGTAAAGTAGGGAGAAGAAAAGGGAAGGTAAGATATAGATGCAGCAAACAAACTCATTTGGCAGGCTCATGGGCAAGCAGACATTGTTTTCAATTCCATTCAGAAGCAACTAATAACCATTTGGCTTCTGCTCACTGTGACCAAACTGATGCTGCAGAATCTGGCTTTTCAGAGATGGGATGATATATTGGAAGCTAGAAATAAGTTTCCACGTGGATCTCTTGAACAATCTGAACTCAATTTAACAATTGAAGAGGACAGAGATAAAGTATTACCTTCTTTGTGAGCTGATCAATAACAAGCACACCTCTGGGAAACAGATGCTAGTATTACCCTTTGAAGCCATTTCAGTAGCGGAAGCTGAACAAGTTCACAGGCCACCTTACACAGAACCTACAGAGGCAGTAAATAATAATAAGAAAAAGCTCTAATTCTCAGTTTCTTCCAGGTGAGATCTTATCCTATCTGCCTCTGACTCAAACCTCTACAGCACTGTGAGTGTACACGTGGCATCTCGTAAGAAGATAAGACTCAAGTGGTGAATTAAGGGTTGAAAACAAAATTGCTACAAAAGGTGAAAGTAAGCTATAGACAAACCCAGAGAAAAAAGGTAAATGAAAAATATTATAGTAAAAAATTAGTCCGTGGATTTCAGAATTCAAAATGCCTAAAAAATCCTCCAGCAGCCTCCACATGCGTAATTCAAAACTGTAATAAATAATCTGCCTTTTTGAAGTATGTAAAACTTGCTAATTGTTTCCACAACTGCCCTGAATACTCTGTGGGCACTAATAATAATATTTCAGTTCCCCTGTGAAGCACCTAGGTGCCTGGCTCCAGCATCACCTCCTCTTGGGAGCCAAAACCTAAGGTGAACAATGTGATGCATGCGCTCAGAAGCGTCACCACATAAGCAAGCAGAATCATTGAAAGAAGGAAATACACAGCTGCTGACTGCAATTATTTCCACAGTTTCACAGCCTGAGAGTCCCATACCCCATATGCTCTACTACTAGGCTGAACAACCTGCTCTTGCGCTTGTTCTCTTTTTGCTGCTGTTCCTTCTTCCCTGTGCATACCAAACTGTAACTATTTAGTGTTAACACTCTACTGGTAGAGAAGAGAGGGAGCGTGAACCCTCCAAGAGTAGGAAGCAATCTGAATCAGCCGTCTCACACTTTCTTGGGAAAGCGTGCCTACCACTTGCCTTGAGAAGTGGACAGACCTGGTGTCCTGTAGCTCCGTCTCTTAAAAGCACACTAGAGGTGTGTCTATATTAGAAATCTTACATGCAAAAAGGGGCTTCTGTAGCATGAGTTGGCCTAGCATCTGTGCTTGTGCATACAAGCTCTTGAAGCAGTTTCTTTTCCTGGTGGGACCTAGTCATGGAAAAGGACAACATCTAGATTTTGCCACTTTCAATGTGGACCCTAGCAGATGGTGCTCTGTACAGGCCTAGGACCAGCAACTGGTGGAAACTTCATTGCTGGTAACGTCATGGTGAGGCCATGCAGTCCTATAATTGTAACAGATTGCACCACGTCATACTGTGGTACTTCCCTCCCTGTACCACAGTGATCAGCAGTGGAAACACTCAATGACTGGAACGGTTGGCCTCTGCAATTGCATGGCCTCCAAAGGTCAGTGCATTACCTCCAAAGATCAGATGAACCCCGCTGAGGTTCAGGTTGCAAGTGGAACTGATCCATCAGAGCTGGTCAGTGACACTTTGGCTGAAGTGAGGCTTTTGAACAGGCCACGAGGGGACCAAAGAGACGTCAAGTAAAGCGGTAAATGAATGGCATCAGGGATATTGTGCTCTGCCATACTTTATCTTTGTATAAATTATGCTCAAAATAATAAGTTATTTATTGATTCAAAAGGGGGGTTTCTTTTTTTTTTTTTCATGCCAGGTGTTACTGGAGTGGAGACAGATCATGACAATAATGAGTAGTGCTTTTCCTTTTAATTTACTAAGCCACTATCAGCATAAAAAGGAGATGTATCTGGGACTGTAGGAGAAGTGTATTTTGTTGCGAGAACAATAGCAGGCACTTAGGACTCCTGCTGACCCTGGACCCTCCTATTATACTTGCACGGGTAGATGAGTTGTACAATGCATTTTTCTAATGTATTTCTGTAGTTGTATGTTATATTCAAGTTTAAAAATACTTCAGCCTTTTAACAAATGCTGCATATTCTTGTAAGTGATGGTCATTAAAGAGAGTGCCACTATATCACTCCTTTGTATTTAATTTGGGGCAGAAAGAGCAAACTGTATTTTGAGCAAGGTTTATTCCTTTTTCAATTTAAGTAATTTCTTTTCTAATCTAAGCTGGCCAAGTTCAATTTAAATTATTGTGCGAATTGTTGGTAAGTTTCTTTTATTTGAATCAGCAAGCATTTGGCCATGGCAAATGAGCTGGCAAACAAAAACATTAGTACCAAGGGACATCTTTGAAAACTGCAGTTTGCTTTTGTATACTGTGAAGAGTTTTCAGTGTTAGAAGTTATATTATTCTTAAATATTGTTCCATTCAGGGTAAAAAATTCTGCTTTCTTCTTTGATTTTCATCCCATTCTTCTATCATTGTATGTAAAGAATGAAGTTAATAGGAATGCAGGTAAAACCAGAAGAGTTCAGGTTCAACCAGTTCTTCTCCATTTTGGTCTTTTAACTCGGTGACACTCTTTTAATCCTTAATTTTTTTCGTAGCTAGTAAAATTTTCAAAATACCCATAAAAAAATCTTAAGTGATTTTGCATATTTGATTAGGCTTTACAATGCAATAACTAGGGATTCTCAGCCTGCAGACCACAGAGAGCTCAACAGAAGCATCTACTTGGCTGACAATATTTCTGTCAGACTCCTCAAATGCAGAACAGGAGCTAGCAAGGACTACATGAATCATTTTAGCAGCAGCCATAGCTGATCCTATCTGCCATATTTCTCTGAGTCACTGCTTTACCTGCTAACCATACGTTCCTCTGTAGTTCTTCTGAATGTATGCAATAAATCCAACACCTGCAAGCAGGCCTGTGTGTACAAGGCTTTACTTATATCTTGTGCTTCCGGAATACACTGATTTTACTGAGTATGTGCAAAACTGCCATCCTTTATATATGCAATAAACTAGAGTTTTCCATGACATGAAAAGCGTCATTACTTATGCAAGGCAATCAGCCTAAATGCACACATAGGACATCCTAAGATGTGGCACAGATTATATACCATGACCCTCCTTCGATCTTAACAAAACATAGTCAAAAAAAACCCTCAAAACCCCACCAACGAATCAACCAACCAGAAAGGTTAGAATTATTCTTTTAGGCTATTATAACAGAAAACTGAATGAAGTTAGAAGTTTCCATGTCATAGGAATGTGATCATTCGTGCTGCTGTGCTGTTAAAATGGTTCCTGGCCAGGTGGCGGCCTGTGCAGATAGTACTACTGCAGACAGTTCTGGGGTGGTGCAGCAGCTAGCATGGGTCAGGCCCAGAAGACAGTCTGTGAACAAACAAGTTCACTTTGGAGGGTGAGGGAGTATTGCATAGGAAGCTTGCTCTATACTGTTTGGACACAGGGTTCCTGAACTTCAGTGATTACATTGTAATTTATCAGTATGCATCTTGCTTTAGCATACAACCCACACATGACTGCTCAGTTGTACCATACCACAAACCACTCCAAACACCCCATCATATTCAAATTGCATTGTTTTCATCTAAATCTAGTCACCTGCACTTGCTGCCAATGTGAATTGTACTTTCATATTTCCAGACTCCACCAGTTGCCCCATTATTCAGCTACTCACCTGAAGAATGCTTTATCTGGGAAAGGAAAGGAAGGAAGATTCATCCCTAACCTAATCGTCTTTAAAATTAACTACAGTGGCTTTCACTGTAGCTAATCAGGCTAGAATGAAGCCAAGTCTCTCTCTACTGGGTGGTCACGTTCCTAATTCACTGTTTCAATGCTACTTGCAAGGACTTGCATGAGCGGATGTTTCATGCTCAGTAAGGAATGGGATTCTCCAGCTTGAGATTTCTTTTCAGATACCCCTAGCTCTCCTTAAAATCAAAATCCTCCAGAGAATGAATTACTGATGTGGAAGAAGCTTTAAGTGTTAAGAAGAGTTGAATTTTCCTGGGGAAGTGCCTCTTTCTCCTGAATTCTTCCTGCAATGAACAGAATTCTTGATTACCTAGGTTTATGCACCCTCCTGTCTTGAGATATTATTATTATCATTATTATTATTATTATTGTTATTATTGTTATTATTATTATCATCATCATTCTTATTATTAAAAATGTCTTTCTAATATTTTTCATTCATTTATTCTTTGTGTGTGTGTGTGTGTTTGCATTCAAATACATATACTGGACTCAGGGTCCTGATTTGAACTCTTGAGATACTCCGGTGAGAGTTATAGCCGTGTATGAGTCCCTCCAAAATGGGTGACAAGTGAATGCTGATAGGAAGGTATCTGTGCTTTTCTGTTCACCTTTAAATCCCAAGACCTGGGTAATGGCATGCAAATGGAGCCTACTGAGCAGGAATCAAGCAGGTAACTTTTTAAAGCAGTTACTAATATTTTCTGGCATTGAAGCAGTAAGAAGATTCAGTGATGCATATTCAGTTTGTCAAAGTTATGGTTTGATATGTACTGGGATTTTCAAACTGCAAGGATAGCCCTTTAAAATTTCAGTGGGTGCTTGTGCTTTTGTAAAATCCCATGAAGTGCTTTGTTGCATCCTACATCAGTTACATACCTCCCGAAATCTGGCCTCTAGAGGTGAAAGGATCTTGGACAATGGCCCTATTATTAATCATTATTTCCAGTATAATGCAACAAATGTTCTAACCTTGAAAGAGGCAGAGGAGTAAAACCCTAGGCCTGCCTCCTTATCCTTCTTCCTTCCAGGTTTTATTCTTTTACAGCTGTAGCAGTACAAAGCAGCTACAACTAAGATTATGAATCATAGTTGCTATTGCCATTTACATAACACCCATATGTAGATTTATCTGCACACTTTCAGTTTGATAAACTGTTGGCATGTAAATATTTTCTTGAAGAAATTCCAGTCCAGCTGTTTTTGTTTACAAATCTATCAATGGTTAACACCATAGAATGTATTTTGCCAGTATCTGAATTACAATTACAACTTGCTTAATTGTGAATTAATTATAAAAGAGGAAGACAAAACTAAATAATAAATATTTTGCAGATTTTGGAACCATGCCAGCTTTGCCTGCATTAATTTTGGAAATGTGAGGACTTATGCTTGTAAGTCTCCATTCTACTATTCTTTCTTATTTATTTGTACAGTTAATTGTACAAGGAACTCTTTCTGAATAATTATTTCATTGTACCTATTTTGTCTTCAGAGCTTCTTCTTCTTATTCCTTTTTTAACTTGACTTCTGCTTGATCATTCTGTGGATTTAATTAAGAGCTGGTTTTGATACACCAGTCACAGTAACATCTAAACCGACCTGAATACTGAGTTTTTGCAGGTTTTAAAAAAACTTTTTGAGGTACAGGATCAAAGAAGCTCTGGAATTTCACTTGTGTTTAGCAGCAGGTTATTAGCTTTGCTTGTTGCTGTTTGACCAGTGATGCAGAGACGTGCTTTGAATTTATTGAATTCTCCCTTTTTGCATAATCGTTTGTTACACCTTAATTATGATTTGGTACAATTTGAATGGATCAGCTCTGGAGACAAACTATGAAATATATTTCCCCTAAATTAGGATAGCTAAAAGTGAGATTCAAACCAAAATTCTTCCAGAAGTTCATACCCTTTACAAAATAGCTAGTATCCATGTATCTAGTATGTAAGCCCTCTAGTGACACCAGCCAGAGGAACAATATGCATACAACTGGGTGTAACACATCTGTAGCACTTGGTAAATAGTGGTGGTACTCATGTATTCCTTGCTGGTTTCTTCATATTGCTTATGATCAAGAATGTTTGCATGTATCTCCCGTGCAGAATCTGAGGGGCACAACATTGGGGATCAGAATGAAACAGCACTTGACTTTTTATTTTTAATGATCTTTGCATTGTATTCATTGCATTTTTTACATTTAAATGTTTTGAGATTTTAAAATGTTACAGACTATTTTTGTCATGATTTTTCACTTTTTCTTACAAGAAATGAAAGAATATTTTACAATACAATGCAGAAGTAACAGGTAAGTATTAAGAGTGATCTCCAGTTCATACACCACGAGTCTAATTTTCACCTGGTGAATCAGTCTTCCAAAAATAATTACCCTGTAATTAGGTAAAAGTGTTTCTGAAATACTCTAGAGGAAAATCTTGTTTTCTCAACTAAATTCTGTAAATATAGGTGGCCATAATCTTTCTCTGAGACTAGGAAAGGTGTCTATTCTTCTTTGGTTATATAGTTAATTTAGTCAATTTCTTTCTGAGACTGCTTTCTTAGGCACCTAACTGAGGTAGTAAGTCTCATGACAATCATGAACTTTTTATTTCTTTATTTTTCTTTTACATTAATCTTTCACATCTATAGAAGCATGCGGAAGGCTACTAGATTGACCTCATGAAGAGTTTCTATATATGTCATCAGGAACCAGTAATGACAACCAAATACAAATTTTCTGTTTCAGATATAACACACTGACAGACTTATAACTACCTTTACAATCAATGATTTTTCCTCAGTTTTTGTATACAGTCTATATTTTATAGGCATTATTACAGTTCCATTGTGTCACATAGGTTAGATCCCATTTAGACTTGGAAGTCATACGGCAATTTAAAGCTGTAGAAACTAGGTATCTACCCCCTCCCCCCTGCCACCCCGATACTGTTTTAATGGTACCACTCCCCATAAAACTGGCTTAGACAGTTGTTTCACTAGATTAAAACATACTATTCATGTTTTCTATCAAAAACAGTGAGCAGCCTTTCTTTTAGCTACTGTTTTATGCATAGAATCAGATGCTGAGTGTATAGTCTCTTAATTTTGTTCCTGTTTATATAAGTTAAAGTTATGAAGTTGTGGTTATTAGCAATAACACTTAGAGATTAACTATTCAGGTACTTTATTGATTAACTCTATCATTCATAAAGCCACTAGAAAATATTTAGCTATATGATTCATTGACTTTCCGCATAATCAGCCTATGAATTAGATGACTAAACTTGATTGGCTGACAATGTGAATGAGAAATTAATTTGGTAGAATATTTTTGATGTATTTTATCTTCCTCTGGTACATTATCAAAAATGAAACGTTGTCCATAACATTTAGAATATCTGTTGTAAGTCTAGTTGCCATCTAGTGCCAACACTCATTTCTATTCATAAATAATGGGGCAATACTTACACTTTGGAAGGCAATATGTTTTTCTCAATTTGTAATGGAGTTGTGTAATGTCATGTCCATAATGCAATGTAAATAACATGCCTTTCATGAATGAATACTTCAGGCAATTATTAAAATAACTGAGGGTGGTAGAGAGTTAGAAAGATGAAGAGAAAGAGTAGGAGAGCTTGAACTTCACTCATTGAGGTCTCCAACATTTTGGTTTGCTGAACACATGGTGCTTATGATCTGGAAGTGAATCCATCTGATAGGACAGGGAATTGTTTTTCTGGCTTTCTCATAAGATGTTAGCTCCTTCAAGGTAATATATCATAAATAAGAATAACACTGTGAATTCTTGTCACCACAATAAAAAGATCCACTCAGAAAAATACTTCTAAAATGGCATTATGTCATTGGGAGAGTTGGATTTGTCCTGTTGTCCCTCCACAAACCTTTAAAACTTGTTCAATTTACAAATAAACTGAAAGTAAGGGCTGTCTTGACAGTTCAACCAGGTGTGTGAGAGCTTAGCAGGGCTTTTTTCAAAGCATTATTAACAAAATTCTGCACTAAGAGTTTACTGAACTATTCTGTAGGTGATGTGTGATTTTTAAAAGCTAACTCAGTCTCCTGTACAGATTTTCAGTAGCACCACAAGCAGTAAATCATTCCTGTTTTTTAAATGACTGTGAAAGGAGGGATGACATCTGTGGAAAGCAAAGGTGACATTGGAAGAATCCCTTTAAAATCAGGCTAACCCCTAAATGTAAAGGTGCCTATACAGCTGAATTCATGCAAGGGCTTCCCAAATGAGTATATTAGTACATTAACTTCATAGTTTTTCATTTGGCTGTAAATAATGAAAAGGTGACGGTTCAAGATTTTTTTCCTCTGGGCTTTTGGTTTCACCTACTGGATTTATTTATCACAGTGTCTTCTCACCTCTTTTTCAATACACCAGGTTATAGTTCTTCACTTTGCCCTGGTCTTGGTTCAAGGTCCCAAAATCTGAGGCACTCAGTAAAGGTGGGCCTTTTCAATTAACACTTAAGAAATCATGGAAGCTGTGACTTTTCAGATTACATGAAATTCCTGTCTTTGTTGGTATCTAGAAAATTAGATAAGGTATTACCTGTGTATGAAAAATTATCTACAACTACCTCTAGAACTTTTGGGATGAATTCTACAATCAATTTTATCTACAAATTCTAGCCTTAATGTACCCTCCTAAACAAAATGAAAATACCGGATAACAAAAATATTTTTTACTATCACTTCACTATGTCCCTTAAGACTTTATTCCCAGGCTTCATCCCTCTGTCTTCTGTGTGTGAATGTAGCTATGTGTGAATACTGCTGATTGCATTGTGAGATTGCAGATGATTAAAAAAAGAGTGTAGTAGGAAGTGAGATTTACCTTTTGACTTCTATCTTTTCCATCTGCTGTAATACTCGCTCACTCACACACACACATGCACACGCACTTTGGTTTCCAAGCGCAAAGTGATTTTGGTGGTGAAAATGAGTGAAACTGATCTTGCCAAGAGTAATCTCCCTCCACCTCCCTTTCCTTTTCGCAAGCCTGTCTAAACCCTGAGGTGACACTGAAGGTGATGCCCACAACTTCCATTCCAAATCCTGATCCAGCAAACTTAGAGCTAAATTCTGTTTCCTCTCAGAGCCCAAGGAACAAAGTTACACTAGGAAGCAAAGCCATGCTGTGCTGTACTTCCATCCTGATAGAAGGAAGAAAGCTCACAAGGTTTCTGTTGCTTCTGCAGTGCAATTCACCCAAGGAGTAATTTTTGTGTGTGCAGAGGACCCAGAAGCTTTTGGCTAGGAAAAAGTTATAATCTATGCATCAAGTGTCTTTTGAGCCATGTAGTGCTACTTGTTACTACACTACAGCTTAAACTGCTTCCTGTGGGTTGTGGCTTCTTCCCAGATCATTCTCCTGTCAATGGCTGTAACATACTGAGCCTAATCAGCTTTCTCTTTTACTCTTTGCTGCACTCATCCCATCTCCTATACACTGATCCTTACCCCATTTAAAATTACTTTGTAAACCATTCTTCTCCAGATAGTTCACATCTGTCATACAATTCTTGTTGAATTATCAAACAAAACAAAACAAAACAAACAAAAAAAAAAGAAAAAAAAGGAAAAAAAGGAAAGAAAAAATATATTTGTCTGCTAGAAACTGCCTTTGGAAAGCCATGGTTTATCCTATTTTTAGATTATCTTACTTCTTCAGAAAAACAACCCTGATCTTTCAAAATATTTCAAACCACTAGGATCTCAAAGATTGTCTTACATAAACAAACAAATAAAAAACCCCAATTCTCCAAGTCACAACCTATTCATTTATGATGCAGAAAAGATTTGCCATGGAAAACAGCTACAATGTGCAATGTATACATGTTCTTACAAGAAAGCCGGTAAGCCACCTATGACACAGATCACTAAGCATATTTTGGCATTAAGGTGGCTACTTACAAGACTCATATATCCCACGTACAAGATTAATTTTCTTTCAGAACATTTTAAATCATTTCATGGATGCAGTAATTACACTATACTCAAACCATGCCAATCAATCACTGCTCTGAATCAATATAGTAGGTGTTTTTCAACTATTTATAAATAACAATACTCATATTTGCCAAATATCTTATAAAAGTACAATTAGTTAGAATAAAGAGCATATTTGTTCTTGCATTGATTTAACTCCTTTTCATGCTCTGTAGGTTTGCCATATATATGTCTGTCTGTAAATTCAAGCTTGTGTTTAACTTTTTCTTTGCAGCAGAGTTTTCCTTACTTGCCTCATTTCACTTTCCATTCTGTGCTGCAGATAAACATGAAGTGAAATGGATTTATAGGCTTGTTTATTTAAATGTACAAGTGAACAGTTTTACAGGCACAAATCACAACTGTTCACTTTTCACTGGAAACTAGTAGAAGGAGACCCCCGGAATATGCTGTACAAATGGTTCACTGAAAACGTTAATTTTCCATGAAGATTGTGACTTGCAGATATATATGGGGTTAGGGGAAGAAAAAAAGGGAAAGATTAAGGAAACCATGGTCAATATATGTTATCTCAACCATTTCAAAAATTAGTTTTGAAGTGTTGCCTAATGAAAATTTGATGGCAATTTAATGCAAATAAAGATTAAATCTGTGTAATTTATCACTTTCTGGATTTTTAGTTATTATTTTATTTTATTCTTTTTACTCATTACGTATTTATTTCCTGCCGTCTCAGTTATCTACAGTGAAATCCTTCTCCAAGTGAAGTTACTCAGGTGACTTAACAACTGGCCCATCAGAGTGAGGAGGGAAAACGGAGATGAACCTTCAGTGTTTCCTCTAGTTTTTGATAGGAACTAAGGAAATTTTGTACAGCTTCAATACAAGACTATCAGTTAGCCACAATGTTAATTCAAAGCCAGTCTTAAGTTCATGAACCTTAACAAACCTTTTGATGAACCTCATTTATGTTTGGCATTTGTAATGAAACACAATACTATGAGAGTTTCACATGGTTTTGGGTTTCATTGCAAACATCTTGAGAGTAATTACTATTACTTTGAAGGTATAAAATACCATGGAGCAGATCCTCACTAGGTGTAAACTGACAACTCTGCACCGAGTTCACTGTCAGCAAACACCCTTCATAATTTGATCCTTTAATATATAAACAATACTTGTCATTGACCCCATTAATTTTCATTCAGTTAAATTGAATAAAAATGGTACTGTATCATATTCTTTCAGTACAGAAATATGCAAGATTTATACAGATGATATACAGGATTTTAAGTTCCATTTGGACATCTAAGGAAACAAACTTCTTGCCTAGAAAATAGATGTTATTATAACTGCAATAAATATGCTGACACATTACTCACTGTTATGCATCCAATCAATATTAGCCAGATTAATTATTTTTGCTTAATCTGTAGCATTTTTCCTGTCAGAGCAGCATTAGTTATGCAAAAGTGGTCATACATTGTCAAACAGAGACTCATCTTGATTATTCTTGGTTATTTTGGGTATAAGTACAATCCACCCTGACTGTTAGTCTGCCCTTGGGAGCCAAGCAATTTGGCTGTTATTATAATGAGGTGTGGCTCATCATAAGGGTGATTATAATGGGGTTTAAGGGAATAGGGAGTCAAGCCTTCTGTATATTATCTTTCATTTTTTAAAGACTGTACTTTGGCATAATGGTTGAGTATTGTAGCATTTTTGTTCATTGCATGTCTTCAGGGGTTGAGATATCCTCCAATGGACTATTTTGGTACTAATAGGAAAGCACGTTTAGAACATGAAAATCCCTGTATCTGTTCCTTCAGGCAATTTGTTCAGAGTGTAATTCACATCTGATGAATACTTGGTGACACTGAATGGTCCAGTGAAGATTGGCGCTAATTTTGTAGTAATGCTCTCTGTTGCATCTGTGTCTGAGTGGGGAGGTATTTTTCACCAGTTCATGAACATTTAAACATCACTTGTATCTTTTTGTGATCATGATAATACTTTCTACCCTGCAATTTCTTATTGAAGTTGCCCTAAAGTGGTTGTAGATCTGAGCTGCAATCTTTATAACCTTCTTTTTTTCTGAAGAGGACCAGGTTCAGGAACAACAGTTTCTTTTAAATCATATGGTGCCGTCTTCAAGAAAACAAAAAACTTGCCATAAAAAAATGGTTACAGTTTTCCCCCATTTCTCCTTATGAACAGCATTGATGAGATTATTTTTATTAAAACCGGATGCCTTAAAGTGTCACCTAAAAAGCCAAACAAATTGTAATCTCCTTTGTGTAGGACGTTATGGGTTTTAATTTTGCTGTTTGGTGAAAGGTTTGACAGGTGGAAGAACAACCTATATGATACAAAATTACCTTCTGAAGAGGCGTTCAATGTATCTCCCAAGTGTGTTGATGCTGAACAGGAATTCCTAACTATATCTAAGAATTAAACAAAAAAAAATTCCCAAGGTGTGTCAGAAAACATAATTCCATTGCCCATGTGTGTATTTCTATAACTTGTTCCTAGAAGCATAGACCTATTCTGACAAAACTGGAACATGGCCTTTTTGTTCAAGAAGTTTGGGTTTATCTACATAAATGTAAAAAAATTATCTCTATCCCTTTCTTTTGACTGGAGAACATAATATCGTTTATCTTCTACTTTACCCTTTTATGAAGTAGTCTAATGGCCTCACAAGTCAGTAGAATGCTTTTCTACTGTTGGCACATTTTGTGAATGTAGGCAATTCCCTTCATTATAATTTTGTTTCAGCTCTTACCTTATATTTTTAATTTGCATGATATAAAAGCAGACCTTAATCCATTTGACCTAAGGACCTAATGTTTGATGACTTCAAGTGTTACAAAAATAATAATAGTAATGGTGACAGTCTGGAAATAAATAAATAAATGTATCTATTTATATATATATTGTTGAAATATTTGCTATCAGTTTAATCTACAGTTCAAAATAGGACAGGTAAAACCCTGCAGATCAAAACCAAAAGCTCTGTTTGTATCAATTGTTGTGCACAACTGCTAAATTTTACACTTCTCTGTATCACTGACTGCTATTAAAAGATAGCCATTTAATTGCAAGTACTAGGCAATGGCATATGTATAGTAATTTTGTTTCTATAGAAGATTCTGTGAAGGGCTGGCACGTGATGAGAATTGTATTGAGCATTTTTTGAATAATAGATACTTTAGAGCAGCTTTGTTTAATGTCAGGAATGTAGAGTTAGGGTAGAAACTATTTCATCATTCCTTGTCAAAAAACATGTGTTTCACTAGTGGCTACTTTTTGTCTCAGATTCCGGTAGAAAGAACACAAAATAATATTTGGGAAAAAATATGGCTTATAAACTGTACTTATAAAAGTAAAACTGTTGGATTTGGTACTTTAATGTAGAAATCCTCATACTCAGAATTGCCTCCAGTTTCCAAATGATCAAGGAAATACATACTTGTAACATCAGTTACGTTCTGTGTAGTTTTCTATCCTGAACACTTGATGTTATTGTCAGACTTCTCTTTTTTGTACGTTGAAAAAAATCCAACCTTTATTAAATCTTGCTCCTTCAGTTTCTTCTTATCCTTTCAAATTATTGGCTATTTATTTCTGTGTTAGAAAATATATTTCAAACTATAATATTTGGAGCAATTCACTGCTAAGCAATAAATATATGTCTCCAAATTACACTTCCCCCTGCAAGCTATGGAAGTTTCAGTAAAATCACAAACTGTCTTGCAAGAGTGCCTACTTTTCAGTCTTTGAGTGTCTGATATGAGAGATCTTGCAAATATGTTTCATCCGCATTGGGTTCAAAGCACAAAATACCACCAGACAGTCCATTTCTAAAGCTAGAAAAGCTCCTCTCTGGTATGTGCAGTGTTCTGTTGTCGTATGCTAATATCCTGTCATTTCTCTAAGCATCTTTCTGTGTGAATGCTGCACCGTGGCCCTTATGCCATGCCTCTATGTGAACTGTAAACACACTTTTAAAGTCTTGGAAAGCTTTGAAGGGCGTGATGTCTGGTGCTTGCTAGGAATATTGCAAGGCCTTCTAATTTAACCAGTGTGCTCAAAAGGGACAACATATTTCACTGTAATACTATATAATGTTAACACTGAGTGACAACATAGACCTCCGTGAATTATGGCAGAATGTAATGACTTTTGACTACTGCCTGGATGTTTCAAGTGTAGCTGTATCTGAAAAAAAATCACCACACCCAACAAAACCAAATCCACAAAAAACTTCATAGGATAATTTCCCTTACTTTTCAAGGAAAGAATGATCTAAACATCTTTCTGACCATGATCAGAATAGGTAAGTAGGATTTGATATTGAGAAATTACCATTAAAATTTCTTAGCTTTAATGACTGCTGATAATGGTTCTGACACTGCCAGGATTAAGTATTTGGGCAGGATGAATAGCTGTATAATAATCATTATCTGTCCAAACCTGTTTGGTTTGGGGTTTTTTGTGTGTTTTTCTCCCACTTGAGAGGAGTTGAGAGAGACAGCCTCCTTTTCTCCAGACTAGACAAGCCCAAAAAGCTTAGCCACTCCTCGTAGGACATCCCTTCCAGCCCTTTCACCAGCTTTGTTGCCCTCCTCTGGATGCCTTAAAAAGGACCTTCACATTCTTAAATTTTGGGGCCCAGAACTGCAGACAGCGCTCAAGGTGAGGCTGCACCAATGCTAAATACAGCAGGGTAATCACCTCTCTGACCAGCTGCTTGTGCTGTGTCTGATGTACCATACGATGCATTTTGCCCCCTTGGCTGCCAGGGCACACTGCAGACGCACACTGAGCCTGCTGTCCACCAGCACACCAGATCCCTTTCTGCAGGGCTGCTCTCCGGCCTCTCCTCTCTGAATCTACATACTCCTGCCCAGGTTTTGTCATCCTATTTTTTTTTTTTTTTAAGCTAGGCCAAGTCCTGTCAGTTATGTGGGGTAATGCACTTTTCAACACAGTAAACAATTGCAGAATCAGATTGTGTGCCTTCAAGCAAAATGAAGACCAAAATTCACTTCCTGTGAGTGAAAATAAAAAAGGAAATTGTTCTTGAAAATGGTGGGAAATGTACGATAACTTTATATAAAGTACCTGTATCATGCTTCACAGTAAGTCTGCACAACAGTTGCAGTATGAAGATAAATACTTTTCCATAATTGACATACTTAAATAGAACAATTAAAACAATTTAAAATCTTTTCTCTTTTACTTTCCTGATAGCTCTGAACTTAAACAAAAGGTCTGTTGATTCCTTCTGATGGCATTTCCTGGATTTATTTCTCAATAATGATACTTTTGGGAGCAATTCTATAGGGAATGAGATTGATCACCCATCACTGCTGCTGATGTGCTGTTTAACCAAGCTGGTGAACCATAAACTGTCATCAGAAAGGGTATCAGACTAACAGTGTGTATCATGCAGCTTACTCTCCTGTGCACCTAACAATGATGATAATTCTCTTAGTCCATTAGACAGCACAAGGCCCTGTTAAACAAGATACTGGAGTCGTACACTTTACATGACCCAAAAAAGAAACCAAATCCTGCTAGATGGGCTAACTGGTGACATAAACTGAATCCATAGGTCATGGAGCAAGAAGCCTAGTGCTTCATGCCTTAATAGGACTTTGACATACAGACAGGTTTTCTAAAGCCGAAGCTTTCTTTGATAATAATAGATATGCTCTAAAAAGGTATGAGAGCTATGCTCTAAAAGCTAGCATAGCTAGCTAGCTCTTTTGAGCAGTGAAGAAGACTTGTTCCAAAATCATGTCAGCTCACATTATTTTCAAAGAAACAGGGAGAGAAAAAACAGTAAGAATTTAAGGAATAAACAATGTTTATATTTTTAATTGTTGTTAAATGTTATGTACTTGGCGTTTCAATGTTGGAAACTGTATCAACATGATTAAAAAAGTTATGATTACTAGAGAAAGTTTATGATCCAGGGCCCCAGACCTATGAATTTTTAAGGACAGAACCTCAGGGGATGTGCACAGATCGATGGAGGTGTACATAACCCAGTGATTGACATTTATGTTCTGTTTTTAACTTGTATGCATAATTCCTGCTACTGACTTCAGTGGAGATAGTCACATTTCCTCCTTTCATGCTTTTAGTTTTCTCTTCTTTCATGCAATTAGTTTTTGGAAGATCAAAGCTTAAATTCGTCCTGGTTCTTCTATCTTGAGATGTTGAAACCTGGTGTTTTGTGGGTTGTTTTTGATTGTTTGTTTGTTCGTTCACTCGTTTGTTTTTTTTCTTTCTGAGTGGATCATTCAAATGATCTATCTAGGAGTATTCAATGAATAGTTAGGAGGCTTTTGCCCCAAATTAGTACTGCTGAGCAAGTTGCAGATACTCCCAGATACTGTAAAGTCCTCTCAGGCTTGCAGAAATGCCTACCTCTATTCATACTGTAGCTGTACCCTCCAGGAACCCCTAATTCCAGATAAAACTTCCTTTAGAACTCTGAAGATGGCCTCCTCACTTTTTTGTTCCCTAGCTCTATGATCCTGAGTATTCACCTAGAAGCATACATGCACGTACTAAATATAATTATTTTTTTTTCTGTTTCATTCTAGACCTTCTTGTAAGGGATTCATCTGACCAAATTTTTGATTATTTGCAGCATGTGACATCAATAACTAAAGTAGTCAGTGAGGAAAAACAGACTCTTCCAGGGCATAATTCTTTTTATCCTTATGTGAGCATTTTGCCATTTTATCATTATGTGAGCACTTAAAACTGCCTATTTTTCTGCTTTAAGAAAGTATACAGTGATCATCTCCCAGGTAGAGGGTATCCATCCTGTATAGTAACTATAACTGTAGATGCCCTAATTTAATTAGAGAAATCCCATGACTTCTGTCCAAACTACAGCCTCTTCAGGTGTAAGCGCAGGCCAGTACAGCTAGAGCAACCCATTGTTTATTGATCCCTGTTGAAAATTTTTGTACAAATGCTTCTGTATTTTCTCTCACCCATCTCTCACACCTAGAATGAGCTTGCCACAAACATCTGCAAAGTTTGTTTATGGCTCTTTTACAAATTGCTTCTGGACATTTTTCTTTTCTGTCACACCTGTCAAAACCTTGAAAATGTGTAGGCCAGCAACGGTCTGAGACACTTACTGAACACTGGCTGGAATTTCCCACTATTTCTGCATCTGTATCCCTGCTGTGGCCTCCTTTTTTCGGTGCAAGCACACAGAGCCAGTAGAAGCTCTTTCGGTGGACAGTCCCTAGCATACTGGGACTTGTAGGGCCTGTGAAAGTGATTAAGCTAACGGCAACAACAATAATGAAATTATGACAGTAGTAATACTAATAATGTGCGAAGATGCAAGTAAATAAGAAAAGATTTAACTGGGAAAAAAATAATTCTGAAATGAATGTTCCCTATGTGCATCATCTGCTAAGAATTCACACAGCTACAACAGAATTAGGAAGCTTCAAATAGAAAGTTAAATCATTGTCCTAAAATTAGGCAGTACCCTCACTACATTAGGAGGTAGGAAAATTATATACTGATTCGAGCAATCATCAGAATAATCATCAGAGCCCTGAAGGCACTGCCAGACCTAGCTGTCCATGCCCAGCCCCTCAAAGTCTCCCCCACTCCACTCATGGCCCAGGATCCCATTTCAGCCCACAAGGGTCACCAGCCTCAGCAATGTCACAGCAGGGCTGGTCTCCAGCTCCCCATGGACCTGCCCACCCTGGCCATGAACCCCACCAAGTTGGTCCTACCCAGATACTCACGTCCCAGCCCAGACTTGACCCACCCTCATGGAGGTGCCCAATGCCCAGGGCTGGGGCTGCCCTGGTGCCCTCTGGCTGCCCTGCTCTTGGCTGGGGGGCGGGATGGGATCTGGTGGAAGGTTACCCTGATGGATATCATGGGGAAAACCCCAGGTACCAACATCAGCAGCACCCTGATAATCTTGGTTGTAATGCTAAGTGTAATATCTGGTCCTTCAGCTCAAGGTTATGTAAGTTCATCTGGTATGTATTCAATTGTTCTTATGCACAAGGAATAGTAAGATATTTTCTTCTCACTGCTAGAGAAGGTCAAAATTGCACAGGATGTCAACAGGAGTCAGGAAGAAAAGCCATGTCTACTGACTCTTACCCCTTCCTTGCAGACAACTCAACTTTACTTCATAATTCCTCAGGGAAGAAAATATAAAAATATTGTTCATTATGATACAGGTGAGTTATTTTTTGGGGGGGGCAACTAAACCGAAAGCAAATGTAAAAGCAAACAAGGTGTTCATCCCTCTTTTTACAAGTTTGAAACTTAGGTTCTGGTCACAGTAGTGTAATGCTTATGCATTTCATGTTTTAAAGGAATGCTTTTTCTCCATAGATTTTTATAAAAACACTTGG